>NW_008660806.1:35749-37994 GCF_000695815.1 Acanthisitta chloris
TCCGTGAGGCATGTAAATCCCTATGCAACAGAGTGCAAAGAGCGAGTATGAAGGATGATTTCTATTTAAATGTGCAGGCCTTAAACTCCACCTTCCGGTACTATGCTGTGGGTGCTTGTGGTACTTCCCTACAGTAAATATCTTAACAGTTCCCTCTGCTCAACCCCAGTGATACACACATGTCCCTGGAGGCACAAACACATCAACAGTCTGCTAATCTTCATGCAACAGAGTGCAAAGAGCGAGTATGAAGGATGATTTCTATTTAAATGTGCAGGCCTTAAACTCCACCTTCCGGTACTATGCTGTGGGTGCTTGTGGTACTTCCCTACAGTAAATATCTTAACAGTTCCCTCTGCTCAACCCCAGTGATACACACATGTCCCTGGAGGCACAAACACATCAACAGTCTGCTAATCTTCACATTTAATAACAGATTTGCTTGTCTTCCCCCACTTTATTAATAAACACATTTGAGGAGACAAGGCATAGTTGGCCACCTGCTCCCAAATGGACAGCACTTCAGACCTGTGGTAGCCCAGGAATATGCCAAGTTCCTGAACTGAGGACCCTTCCCAGGTGCATAGCACTTTGCCAGTAAGATGTCATTCCTGTGGAGAAGAAAGGAAGGTGGGGAGGCAAAAGAGCAGGGGAAGACACTCCAGTCTAATCTTGTTTCCTGCAATATGGCATGTGTGTGTGAGGGGGTGTGTGCAGTAGGTGGAAGGGGGGGGCACTACATTAATCAAATCGTGATTCTTTTAGGGTACAATAGGCAATTAAAAACAACTACTTGAATTTATCCTGCAGCCTGTTGGCAGCTAACACACAAGTCATTCTTTCTGTGGATAGCCTTCCTTAGCAGGTCTGTGCCATGACTAATGAAGCCATCTCTCCACTAGTGTGCTAATTCCAGACCTTTTGGGAAGGAGCCTGGCTGCAGCTCACTGCATGGCCCTTCCTCACAGGCTCCTTATGGCCACCCTGCAGGTCCCTCCCACTGCCTGTGCTGTGCTCGGGAAAAGTGTGAGAAAATATTTCTCCCTTGAATCTGCTTTAGGAGAGCTCTGCTTTGCAATGACATTTAAGGACAGATTTTCTGGGGCACTTCTCATTTTATCTGAAACATATGAAAGCCACTTCCTTGGCAATCTCCTTGCCTGCTCCTGGGTGGCATGTAATCTGATCTCTGCATACCCACTGGCTGTGGCATTGCCGCGTTTCGCCGGGAAAGTTATAGTTAACTAAACTAAACATCAAACTGTCCAAGAACTGACTTCCTCGACAGCTCTGATTCAGGCTCCCAAAAATGCTCTGCACGGTGAATCATGCTTCCTTCTGGAAATGACAAAACTTCCTCATCATGGTGTTCTAACTTGCCCTCTCCTCGTCTCCGGTGCTATCAGGAAAGGATTGAATTGCATGCCACATTTTTTCCGTGGCCGGCAGGGAGATGCATCCTTTTTGAAGGGGAAGAATTTCTATGAGTCAAAGGATGACAAACAGAAAATTAGTACCAGCCGCAGAAATAAATGACAAACAACAACATAAAGCCCCGTAGAGGTGGCCAGTGGGTGTATATTGGCTATTTGCCTTTCTGGCAACTTGAGTTGCCTAATGATTGAGAGGCAAACTTGCTTTTCACCACTGAAAGTAGTAACAAAGTTGAAATCGCTCATATTAGCTATTTGACTTTCTTTCCTGTGCTTGGTTTGACAGGTCATGTCTGCTTGTAAATCAGCTAATGCAGAGCTGTGCATGGAAGTGCAGCCCAGCTTTGAAGGACACACAGCAAGAGCTCCCGGAGGGGGAGGATAAAGGGCAGTGCTTCTGGGGGCTTGTTCCACTCAGACTCACACAGCAGACTGGTTCACAGGCATTGCCTTTGACAGCAATTTACAGAGACAGTTTGCTGCACAGAACTTAGAAATCAAAACAACAAGCCCCTGCTTCACCCCCACCCCCTGCAAACCTCTGTGATTGCTGAACAACACATAGTCAGGATAAACACCTTACCATATGGCAAATGATGACTTGCACTGGAAACCGAAATGTAAGCAGCTCTTTTTGGCTGGTTTTTTTAATAGAAATTTTTAATGCCCTCCGACTTGCACTGGAAACCAAAATGTAAGCAGCTCTTTTTGGCTGTCTTTTTTAATAGAAATTTTTAATGCCCTCAGAGTCAGCGTAGGTGAAAGCCCAAGATGTACAGGCTGTCTAGTCAATATTAGCTGCCAGGCTGTTG
>NW_008660806.1:38201-67099 GCF_000695815.1 Acanthisitta chloris
AAGCAGTATGTACTTGACAGGGAAGAGGAGTAAATAATACTAAAATATGTAAATTTTCATGAATTTTATCTAGATGAAATGCATTTCTTTGAAGACCAATTTAGGAACATTTACTGCCATTGAGACTTAAGTGTATATTCCTGCTTTTTACATTGTTCCTGAGAAACAGTATTATTTCCATATTGGTATTTCATTATTTTGACATGGTTCACACATGCTGCTCATAGCAGATGAAGAACATTAGAAGCAAGCACGAAGAAAAGAAACAAAATAAATGCTTAGTGTATCTAAGCCTGTTTTGGGTGCCCTGCTACGCCAAATACCTTTAAAGTACATCTAAGGTGGAAGTCAGGGAATGCAGAAGTGGAAGGAAACTCCTGAACCATCAAGTTCAGTCACAGGGAGCACATTTCATAAATGGGTCAAGTTCCACTCTGAAAGGAAGATGACTTGCTGCTTCTTGAAAGGTTACTCCAGATCTTATTCCTCTAAGCTATCTTTTTCTGATTCTCTCCCCAAGCTTCTTTGTGGCTTCATGGTGTCTGTTTTAACTCAAAAACCACTAGTAACAACAATCCATTACATAAATGCAATGCTTCCAGGCAGCAGCTGATTCAGTCACAGGAGTAAAAAGTATTTGTAATAATAATGAACAGTCAGTCCTTATAAAATGCATATATGAGCTGTGCAAAAAGTCCTGTGCTGGAGCACCACACAGAGAAAGTTACCTGCTCATTCATGACCCTGAAAAACCATGAATGTTTAGCAGACTGATCTGCAGCTGCAAGGCATGGGGATAGGTATTGAATCCAAGGACTGATAGTACTCAGCAGTTTTGCAATCAGACAGGACTTTGCCAATTTGCTGACTCATTTCCTTTGGTCCTTCGGATGCAAAACTGAGAGGTCTAATCCCACTGCCACTGTTCAGGGTATGCCTCATCAATGGTGTCCTAACCAAAGCAATCTGAATCTAATGGGAAAATTCACGCATCAAAAGTATGTACACTCATGGAGATGTAATTGAAACAACACTCAGTAAGAACATTTGGTTTTACAATTTTGTTGGTTTGAAAACTGTAGTCTTAATGCAGAAAGGCTTATTTTAAACCACAAAGAGAGAGCTGTGGGAATTGGAAATTAGCTATTTTCAGCAGCAATGTCTGTTGCATTTTTTATTCATCCGTCTTTCAGATGAGAGTTTGAGCCCAATTTTTGCACAGCTGTTGGCAAATCTCCCCTTGACTGCAGTGGAAGAGGCTGGTTGTTCATCTTTGGAAGATACTTCAGATGTCTTCTGTCACACAATAAGCATATGAAAAAAGAACTTGTTCAAGTCAGATAGGCTGCAACAAAAGACAAGGACTCACCTCCAGGCAAGGGAAGACTCTGTTTACAGGAAGGGGCAAGGCTTGCATGGACAGGAGGGGCACAGCAGGGTGAAAAGGGTACTGTGAACTGGGGAAAAAGCAACAGACCAGTACCAGCTCTTGTCTGATACTGGCAACCCAAAGATGAGAACCTGAAGGGAGCTGTGGTGGCCAGAAGGAGCTTTGGAGTTGGAAAAGTGCTGGCTGGAGTGGGGAGTGGAGGACATACTCCCAGCATCAAAATGATTCCTCACAGCTCTGATGGGTCATATAAAAATGCTCTGTGTTTGGGTATTGTTTGGTTGGTTGTACAACACACTTTGCTTATCAATGGTGACATTCATTGATGTAACTGCACACAGTGATTATGGATTTAGGGGACCTGTTTTCTCCCACCTCCCTTAACATCTGCAAATACCACAGTGAGTAGAAGAATAGCATAAAATTTCAGAGAAAGGCTTTTCTCAAAGTGCTAGTCTGGAAAAGGAATAATTCAGTTCCTCTGTGAACTGCACGAGAAGCCATGAACTATCTTCAGAAAAACTGTCAAAATCAAAATCACAGAACTTTTCTATCACTTCTAGTGCACAAGCTGGTGTCTCTCTTCTCCCACAGATCCACATATGTATGAACACAAAACCATGGTTATGAGCTCTTTTTCCAAACAACTCCTCCCCATACACACTCCCTTCTCCTCCTGCCCTCTCCACATGCACACGTTCAGGCTCTTTGCTGTTCTGCTCACAGACTGACTGACTGCCCTGGCAGTCAGGGCAAGGATACCCTCACAGGTGTAGCACAAAGTACAACCCCAGGGCCAGTGGGGCTGCTTGGTGTCCAGCCAGCTGCTGCCAGCCTCAGGGAAGAACTCCAGCCAAACCACATCTCCTCCTCCTTACCACTCTGCTGCTGACTCCTTGACTGTGGACTCATCCACTGCAGTCCCATGGGACCCCACCAGCTATGCAGGGCTGGAGCTGATCAGCACGTGCCTTCAGAGGGTTGTGGCATGTATTCCTGGTGACTCACTAGGAGTTCACCAAATAAACCCGATCCCAAGCACTGAACAACTCTGCCAATCCTGTGCAAATGGAAGAAAAAGGATGGAGGAAGTTACTGCTGGTACATTTTTTCATGGTGATTAGTGCTGAGTCAAAAAAGAACTCCAGGAAAAGAGGGCAGAAAGCTAAAATCATTAGAGAAATAGAATTGAAAAAGGATAAAACCAGCTGATGGGAGTGGGAGCCCACAAGACACCATATTCTTCTCACTGTAGATGATGGTTGTGAGAAAACCAGAAAAGGGAGTGACAAGTGGGTGGTGATAGTCTTCACTGCAAGAATAAGAATGTCCAAATAGCAGTGAGGGAGAGACATGAAGAAAAGAGAATGGAGTTGTGCGGAGAGGTGAGTAAAAGCTGATGTGTGGTTTTGGAGGAACTAAGCAGCATAAGAGAGTACCACCAGCACTTCCATACTATTCAGCATGTGTTGGTGAAGAGGAAAGCAGGAACTGAGGTCAGAAGATGTGTCTCAGAAGTGTCTGTTTTGATGCTCCCCATGGCCATACATCAATTGTCTTACTCTATTCTATGGCACAGGAAGAGGAGTTGGGCTGGTGATTTGCAGAGCAGGCTATTACCTGCTTCTGTTCCCACCATAGCCTCTCACTAATCCATCCCATTATACCCTGCGGGAAGACAGAGGGAGAAAGTGATATTAGGCAAGTCCAGTTGATTTTGCTCTCCATAATAAATGCCTCTGAAACAATGAGGCTGATTGCTGCTTGGCCTTCAGTGAGCTGCTCCCAGTCATTTGTGCTGACACTGTGCTGGTGGAGGCCACAGAGGCCCAAGGTACTGACCAGGGTGTTCCCCACATTAAGCAGAGCTAAAGCTCAGACAGACTGCAGGCTTTGGTGGACTTGCAGTCCTTTGCTGAGGTAAAGTTGCCAGGTTTTACACACCAGAATTGAGGGAAAGTACCTCTAGCATAGCATGCTAGCACTTCTAATGGTGCTTGCTAACTGCTTTGCTGGAGAAATGAGCAGTTGTTGCAAAAGTACCATAAAATTTCCAGCTACATGGTTTTTCACATAGGATGCAGGACATACTCATATTATATAGGATATTCAGCAATTCCAATAATACATCAAATATTTTCCCAGAAGTTAGTTTTTGAGATGTTTACATTTTGGGCAAGAAGCCTTTAAAAATATTTCCTCAGGCAACCAGTAGCTTAGGACTGAAGAGTTTATCCTGGTTAATTCTGACTGGAAAAAGATTGTGGGGATCTTTAGCTGTTGTAAACTGGCACTGCTCCACCAACCTAAATAAAGTTTTAGTTCACATACTGGCTAGAGAGAGTCTAGTCTTCAACTATTTAATCCTACAAATTTTCACTGTATTGGCAAGAACCAGTTAGGGTTGAATGAAGAAACACTTGATGTTTTTCAGCTCTCTCTTATTGCCAAGTTGCTATCAGCAATGCTTGAGTCCAAGCACTGCTTGTGAACCTCTGTACAATCAGTGCTTCACATCTAAGTGCTAGGATCCAGCAGATTGCTGAGACTGATGCAAAAATGTTAATTTTTGTGTCTACACCTAGTAAATAAATGTCCTGCTTCTGGGCAACAGCTGGTAGGAAGTGATGACTTTTGCTTGGCACTATGTACCTTTTCTATGGATATTATTTTCTGCACATTTTAAAATCCATTAATAAAGCAGAAACTATATAAGATCTTCGATGCCAAATGTGTTGCTTAGACTCTGTTTCCTCTAGTTGCCCAAGAAAGGAAAAGTGGGATAAAGAGCTGCTAGTAAAACAATTTCCAGGATTGCCTATTTTTCTTGCTTGTAAAAAGGTTCAATTCAATTTAACATTAGTTACTAATGAATGTTTGGCATAGAGGACTAGTGCCTTGATTTATGCTCCCTTGTGATGTACTTTTGGCAATTGTCCAAACTGCTTCTTTTCCTCAGTGCTTCATTGATTAGTGCAAGGATGCAAATTGGTAAATGAAGTAAATTGGTATTGAGAAGTCAGAAATACAGTGTTTGGTGTCCCCAGTTTGTAAATGCAAATTTGTATTCCTGAAATGCATCATCCTTTTGAAAGGCAGCCTTGCTAAGTCTGTATTTATGAATGTTAATTATCATGGAGGCAAAGCTCATGACTTTATAGCCTGATGGGATTTTGGTGCTTAAAAAAGAAATTAAACTATTTAATTATTTTTGAAGCATGTAAAGCAACCCTCCAAAATCTACAGCACTTGTTATACACAGAATAAATTTTCTGGGAATTGGCACAGCAAAGTATGAATTAGTGTGATTTTGTAAAAAAAAAATTATTAAAGACATGCTTTAAGAATATTTTTCCACCTCTATCAGCCTGTGAGATCCTGACTTATATAATTCACACAGAATTACCATGTGGCTGTAACTCTCTAAAAATTCATTCTTTCTTCTATCACAAGGTTCCTCTTCCAAAAGAGTTAAATGATACTATATGCCAGAGATTGCCACAAATAACTTTCCTCTTTGCAAATAGCTGTTGCTGCTATTATTACCAATGCCAGCACAGCACAGGAAAAAATACCCTCTGTCACAATGATCCCCACTCACAGTCCAGTGGGAATGAAACCTAAACTGCCCTGGGAGGATGCTGCCATTAGGGACCATATTCTCAGCAAGACAGAAATGGTGTGCTCTTTGGGAGCTGTGCAAAAGGAAGAAGTTGTAGGCATTTTGTGGACAGCCTCCTATCTGTGTATGTGCAGTTGAGGGTCTGGCTGGCTGGGGAGATGCCTGCTTAGGCTGGAAAGGAATTCTGAAATGAACATTGGAAAAAAAATGCCAGCACAACCAGGGCAATGGTAAAGTTACAGGTCACTTGCATGATGAGGCAATGAGGAGTGGGAGCAGAGGAGTCTGTACTTTTGGGGACAGAAGTGAGGTATGTGCTCCTAGATGCCTTGACTCTTCATGGCTTTGTTTTTATTTTCAGTTTTCATGCTAACTGTGGCACATATAGAATTGCTTTAACATACAACATAAGAAATTTTATTTGTCTGATTATAATACACCATATGTGAATGCATCTGTTCTTCACTGTGTTACATTTATTATTTGTACTATGGTGGGGCCTCAAGTTTCCACCTCAGATCAGGGTTCCAGCTTGCTAGGCAATGCACAAACATAATAGGAAACACTCCCTGCCTTGAGAAAAGCATATTTTAAATTGACAAAAACAGCTCAGGGTGGGAAAGGAAAACAGAGATGGAGTACCATTCCATAGTAGCTTAACCTTATCTAAACTGAAGTTGCCACAGTCCTGCACCTCCAATCCAGAACTTGGATTGCCTGTTCAGTGGCTTAAACAGGCTCATGACTTGAGTAATTGCATCCTGGCAAGAAGAGTAGATTGATCTGAAACTAGTCACCTCTTTTTTTGGCAAGGTTAGCTTAGCAGAATTAGCTCCCTGAAGCGATTCCCAGTGCAGCAATACGAGCATTGATGCTGGCACAAGGGAAGGGCCATGGCAGGACAGTGCAAGAGCAAAGCCATGGCCCAGGTTGGTGTAAACTACTGTGGGAGCTCACACCTGGTCTGGCTCTACATGCTGGGTTCTCAGTGGGAGAAACAGTGTGAGGTGTCAGATCTCCATGCCACCACATCTCTCTCTCTCTGCACCATGTGCCTTGCTCTGGGGTGCTGCAAACCTCATCTGTCCTGACTGCCTGGTGACAGCAGAGCACTCCAGGAAGGATCCTGCAGTCAGGATCAGGTCCTTACCTACAAAAAGAAATAGAACCCCCAGGACTGGACAGGTCAGGCACAGAGTAAGTGCTCTGGCATGGGCTAGCAAGTGGAGTTTGCTCAGGAACCCAATTTGTCTCACTCCTTCTCCTCTGCACATGTGTAAACACACACACACACACACACACACACACACACATGTACATGCCTACACAAGGTACAGAGGGTTGGGAGTAGCACAGAATGTTCAGCCTTTCTGGGTCTTCAGAGCAGAAACTCAAGGCTCCAGGGGCTATGCTGAGCTCACCAGGCCATGGTCAGGACATACTATTTATGAACCCTTTGATGTTAAGTGATATGTTGCTAACAAACAATGTGTATTATGTACCTTTATGCCACAAAAAACCCAAGGGGAATGGTTTCCATCTTCAGATCTGTGTGTGCTTTCTGCTCCTTTCATTTTCAATTTGAGCTCTTGTTTTTAAAAGTCCACTGGGGCTTGCTCCATCTCAGCATTTGGTTTCTTTCTTTGTCCTCCTACTGCAATCTGTTACCTCTTGTTATCTAGCATTATCCCTTTCTTTACTCCTTTATATAGTCTTGCATGGCTGCTGCTGCCACTAGGAACAAGCTGCCTGCCTCCAAGGGCATATATTTTTTTATTTCTTTTTTTTAAATATTCTCATTTTAAAACACATGTTTTTCCTGTATTTATGATGCAAAATTGTTCTGTCCTTCTCTGCTATGGGCCATGAAGAATGCTTGCTTTAATTTACCCTACATGCTGTGCTGTTGCATTCTTCTTGTCTGTAATTTATGCCACATACTGTGCACTCCCTTGTATTATACAACATAAAGTTGCCAGATGGGTGAGTGCAATGCATACTTTAAAATGAAGGCTTTAAGGCAACTGCTTGATCCAAAGCTGCAGAACAAGCCAACATGAAGAAAGAAAGAGCATTTGAAAATATACCCAAACAGGTCAGTAGTTATTCCATGGAGTTAACGCTCTGAGAAAACTTGCTAATTAGCGTATAATATTGTTAACTTTTCCTTGAGGTCTATTTTTTCCTGCTTGGTTTTCATGGTGTGTGATGGCAAAGGGTGGACCCAGCCACAGAACATTAATGGGAAAGAAGGATATTTGGTCCTAAACCAGAAGTAGTAACTTTTCAGAATGAATTAGTGCCCAGCACTTGGAGACTTGTCTGGCAGTGGTTAGTGGGTCAGTTTGGCACAGCACTTTGCCAGGCTATGGGGGAATCTGTAGAAGATACTCAGCATATGGGGGGGTTGTTGTTCTTGATCTCTTCCTTTCCCAGCAAAGGTCATATTATATGTCCTGGGGTTTATTTTACGCTGCATGGGCTGAATAACTGAGGAGCTTTAGATCTCAGTTAGCACTATTGCACACATTGCATGTTTCCTGGGGTAGATGCTGTTGTAGCTGTTGCATAGCCCTCATCTTCCATTCCCCTGTCCCATTACTGGGAGGCCACATCCAACTGCTGATCTTCATTCTGCTCTGTTGTTGCTGCTCTGGACCACGTTACTCAAGACTTGGGTGCATCACTGAAGTGTGTGCAGTCTGACTTGTGCCTGGACACAGCTGGTATGGCCACAGAGGGGTCCTGTACCAACCAGTCCTATCACCTACCGTGGGGTTATGTGTGCTTATGCAACACTTCGTGGGGGAAGCAGGGAGATCCTGAGAGAAATCTTGGCTCTGTAGAAGGTGACAGAAACTCTGCAAGTGTTGGCTGTGAAACAAGACTTTCTCCCTACACCCCAGTGTGCTCAGGGAGGCTGTGGTTACTGACACCAGCAAGGAGCAAGTTGGCTTGCTCAGCCAGCACTCCAGTGAAAGGAGAGGCTGGAAGTAACCATGCATTTCAGGTGGGCTATTGGAAACAAGGCTAGGATTGCTAAACAGATGGTGTCACACTAAGCTTCAGCACCACCACTCCCTGCGATGAGTGTTTTCAAAGAAAAACGTGAGGATGGGGAGAAAAATATGTTAGAGTGTGACAAAATCCTACTGTGCAATGGAAGGGCCAGTGGGAGGAAGGGAAATGTGGAATGAATCAATCTACATAGTAAAATGAAGGGATAGCACATCTATGCTAGCCAGCACTGGTAACAGCAGCAGTGAAGATGTACCAGCATGGGCTTTTAACACACCGTTCACCATAAAAATGCAAGTTCTCCTCACTCTACTCTGGTGGCAGCCTGTGCTGAATCAATGGCCTCATCTTGATGCTCTTCAGCTTGGGGTAAGTAGCTCGAGCTAAGATGGCCATGCTAGTGCACACCACAGTAACACCTTAGCAGGCAAGGTGCTGGATGGTGCAAGAAGGAGAAGCTGCACCAGAAGAGGAGCTGGATTCCCTGAAAGTATACAAAATTTCTACTGTGAGCTTACAACTAAGAAGTGAAGATGCAGATGTGATTTGGCTTTTGCCTTATCTGTCCAATCTGTCCACTTAGGTACCAAGGCTGAAGCTGATAAATGAACCTATTCCATCACCCACAGCTAGACTGTGTTCTTCAAATGGTTCCTATTCTCCCACCTGGTGTAGCCTTAATTTCTTTACCTATGAAATTGGCATCAGAAAGATGAGGAATGAAAAAATCATAGTGCTCATGTTAGGAGAGCAAGTCTAGCAGAACGGGGCAAGGTTGGTGCTGTGAGCACTTTTTATGCTCTCCTACACTGAGTGACACATATGCAGTGTCATCTTCTAAGGGCACAGAGTTGCTTGGAGGTATTCAGGATCATTTCATTACCATTTACATTCAGGTGGTTTAATTGCAAGTCACAGAACAGAGCTCGCTAACATACAGGTATTTGGCATTTCAAGTTGCCTTCTCAATTAAAAAAAAAAATCTTCCCTGCTCTTAATGATGATGGATTGATTTTGTTTCATATTATTTTTTAAAAAAAGTCCATGAAGATCTCATTTCTGATAAAATGAATTTCCTATTGACACTAAACTGGCAGTGCAATGGAACTGGTAAGTACATTTCACACTTAGTTTAACATGGCTTTAAACAATCAAGTTAAAGGACTGAGAGTAAGTAACAGGAACATCTAAAATAGCTGCTGATATTTTCCCTTAACTTTCCATAAGGCTTGACTTTTTAATAATCAACCCATTTCTTCCATGCATTCTCATGTGCTTGAGTGAGTTGGACACAATCCAGGCATTGACTGACTGTGCTTTACAGCACTTGCTAAGTTTCTTTTTCTTTTAGAGGAAAAAGAAACTCAAGAAAGAGAAACTTAATGCAACAGTGCCTGAAAAAAAGTATTACATCACAGAGCCTGAAAATAGCTAATATGTGCCTATTTGTCATGGGTAAAAGTTTCCTCTTTCTTGTATGACAGCCATTAGATGAGATGTGTCAGTGCAGCCAGTACAGGAGCTTCTCCTCTAAGGATATGTATCCATGTGTATATACAGATATTCAACTTCTATTCAGGAATTAGTCTCCATCAGTACCTAAATTTCAGTTGCAACTCAATTCTGTTATTTGGGCGTCAGATGCCACTGGACTGATTTATTATTAGTGAACCTCTGATGCTAGCCCCACAGCACAGTGATTCAAGAGTAAAAATTAGAGCAGTCTTCACCAAATCCCAAAATTAAAATCTGATTTTCTGAGTTTCTCTAAACACTTTACTGTCTATCAGTCAAAAATTCTGCCCTGTGACAGATGCTCCTGAATTGGTATTTCCCAGAGTAGAGTATACTGGAAGATGTCAGACACTCAAGGAGCAGAAAGGACAGAACTTTCTCTTTGGAGGTCCTGACTCCCTTCATGAGGCCTCCTCTGACATCTCATGCAATGTTTTGCTTCTCTGTTGTTGTGGTCTGAGAACAGTGTGTCTCCTTCAAGCTTTTCATTCTTTTGGTTTGGGTGTTTGCAGTGTCATCAAGAAGAATTGAGGCTGATATATTAATTTTCATACCACTAAGATACAGTTTTCAAGAGAGAAGTCTGTCATACAGTGGGAAAGGGAAGGACACACAGTGTGTCTCAGATTAAAACCTTCTGTTAATATGACTAAGACTTAGTCACATACCTGGGACAGGGTTCTGTATTGGCCTTAAAATTCACACAAAGAGAACATCCTTAGTTTTGGCAGGGGTGGGAATTCAGTGCATTTTTCAGGGATGAAACTCAGAAAAACAGAGAAGGTCAGTTTAACCTTGTGGTTGTGGTTACGAATGAGCAAGGAAGTTTAAATTACACTGGAGGACAGCTCCTTTAGTCACAGGAGCCCATAGTGCTCTCTACATCCTTTATAAGTAAATATAAGCACTTTGTGTTTTTACAGCAATAAGCAGAATGCTAAGACACAATGATTAGGTTGTTCTTATTTAGCTTTGCTGATGGTAAAGTTCCATTATTGGCTGCTCAAGATTACAGCTACGGAGCAGTTTATAAACAGAACAACCAGGCACTTTTTCACAAGTGTAATACAGTAGGTTTTTAGCAGAGCTCTCTCCTGCTTCCTCATCATTTTAAATGACAAGCATCAAGTAAAAGAGAAAGAGCTAATTACATTTGTGTTTAATCAATCCAACTGCTCATTCCAAATCTGATGGATTGTTTCAGATGTCTGGCTGAATTCAGCAAGAGAAGCGCTTTCCTTCAGAAGCAACTGATACATCATCCACAGGATTGCTTGGACATTGAGCTCTGCAATTTTCTCTTACAGACGTGAACTCTGATGGCTGAGATCCCCTGCTGCACTGCTCCTGGTTCACCTTGGGATCAGCTGCACTTTTGATTATTCCTGCTTCTTTCAACCCCCACCTCTAGCCCCACGGATGTCACTGCAGTTCTGTCTCATGACATGCCTGCTCACAGAAATCCCCTCATGTGGTTTAGAGCTGCTCCCTGCCACTCACATGCCCTGGTGCTTTGCTGGCCCATGCTGGGTGACTGTACATGCTTGCTCAGCAACACTGGGACCATCTGAACCTCCCTGGGTTCCTCAGTCAACTTTTTCTACATTGTTCCAGGAGCAGCACTCTTTGACTGACTCACTGATGCCCTGTCAATGCAATAGTAGGCCATTTCCCACTGCTTTACCTGCCATCTGCTTTCATTATGCAATATTAAAATTTTCCTTAGTAATACAATCAGAAGTAAACAAAAGCCCAAAGTCAGTACTGCTCCTACTGATTTATGCCACCAGTGATATGAAAGATCTGAATAAGACCTTTGATCTTTATTAGCCAGGTGATTAAGTACAAAATCACTTTCTGGGAGTGACTGCAAATGTCCAAGATACATTTACCAAAACTTAGGTAAAAAAACACACTTGTGTTTCAAATGGCACTTCATATTAGGTGGAAATTTGCAAACACATGTAACTGTATGATGTTGAAAGGATGGGGCCACCATTTAATAAATCATGTGCAAAAAAAAAGGCCTTTTGTGAAAAGAAGCTACACTTCAGGCATATTCTTATTACTGAAACCTAAAGTCAACTGAAAGGGAAAACTCTGGTTGCCAACTGTGACAGACTGCAGCACTGCTCTAACAGGAAGGCTATTTTAGTTCTGAATTGGGAACTGGATTACTTATTCAAACAGTGGCTTTCAAAACTGCAAAACTATCTTCTTGTTCCCTTTGCAGTATGTTTCTAACTGTGTCCTGTTCACTGCAGACTTTGAAAGGATTGTACCTTTGCTATACACATACACAGCACCTTCATTTCTGAAATGGTTCTCCCCAATTTCTGTCGGGTTTGAACAATAATGACTTGTTTCCCATGCACCTATTTCAACAACATCCCAGCAGATGACAGTAGGCAGCTTGGACTGGGCTCCACATCAGCCTTTGGAATAGCTATGAGGAAAGGACAGTATTTCTATATTGCCATTTTTTATCAAGCCATAGATGGGTACACTTACCATGGATATCACAAGTTCATGCTACTGCACTACAGATACCTGTGGTGATTTCCATGAGCTTTAGGTTTGGTGAAGCCACTGGGAGTTGTGCTACCAATTTCCTAATGAGTGCTGTATCTTAAATTGCTAGTATAGACACCCCTCCTTTTGTGGAAAATAAAAGTATTCTGCTGCTGAAGGAAATCCTTTTACTAAAGGATATTTGTTTATAGCCAAAAAAGTTATCACAATGGGACATAAGAAAAATCATTAGAGAGATATTTTAGATGATGCTTTGAAAGGCAAATGTTAAAGGCACTTTTGCCATCCGAGCTGCAGTTTGGAGCGGGATGCCTCCTGAGGTGTAAGGGTTGGGAGACAGAGCCTTCTTTGAACCTCTCTGTTTGGAAGGGCAGCCAGTCAGTTCTTCCCAACTGCCAGAGAGCTGTAGGTGCTTTCTCTCCACAGGGAGGATAAATTCTCCCACACCAGAAGAAATATGATTGTGCCCTTGAAGAGCAATAGGAAAATATTCTACCCGTGTTTCACAACATACTCCAGTGAAGGCTACTGTCACACACATTTCAGTATCTCCAGAACAATCGCTGCTGAAGCTGCACAGCCTTGGCATCATGGAAATTGTCTGTTTGAGAGGTCCACAGCTGCCGATCCAAAGCTCTCCTTGGCCTCCCACTGCCCTGCCTTGTGAACACAATCCTTGGGGGAAAGTTGTGCTGCGCTGAAATGAAACTTGACTTGCACATTACTTGTTCAGACAAGCTATGAGTACAAATGACTCATCATTTCCCTACTTTGTTTTGCCTCTTAAGCAGCCATCAGCATTTACATCACAATTGATCACAAAACAGTAGAACCCATGTAGCAGTTCCAACTTCACCCCTTGTGAGTTACCACAGGAAATTTGCAGTCCTCCCCTGAAATCTCCACCTCTATGTCCCCATTAGGAATATTCAACGGAGAAAATAGTCTGAGCTCTACATTTCTCTGCATTTTTTTTCTCTGTGACTTTTTCTGTGTTCAATGGTCTTGTTTGGCTTCCCAGTACTTACTATCACAGTTCGGGAGCTCCTGAACAAAACTGAGGTGCAAGTGAAATACTGAGAGCCTGTCATTGACTTCAGTGCCTATGAGCAGTAGAATACCACAGTGCTACTGGTGGCAATGCATTTCTGCTGATGCCTTAATGCAATTTTTCCTAATTAAACAAACCCAGCTAATTAAATGCGAAGAAAAGGCATTTTATTAATTTTCCATCACTAATGATCACTGGCTGTACTGAATGCCTTCCGGATAAAAGCCATGAAAGAAAAGAAAAAAAAATAATTGTGTGTGGGCAATGCTCTAATATTCCATCCCTGATTTTGCTTCCTTTTTTTTTTCTTTCCCCCTCTCTGAACAGCAAAAATTTAGCATTTTCTTTTTCTTTAAATAATCCTTCTTGCTGTTGGGACAACTCCCTTTTAAGGCCAGCTTTTTGCTCAGAGGGAATGTTGACTACACTTATAAACACCCACTTCCTAGGGTTTAGAATAGTAACAGCAACATAACCTGAACTATAGCTTCAGCAACATGCAGCAAACACATTCAGGCTAAGGCTGGCCTACCAGCTCTTTCTGAAATGCTTCAAAGAGTTGGCAGTGCCCCATGGTTTTTATTTCCTATCCTCACAAAGTCACTTCTTTGAAATCCTCGTCTTTCTCCTTTCTTCTTTGAAAGTAGAACTCGGTGCTTCTTCCAGCTCCAAAATACATAACGAGACTATCTGGATGGGGCAGTGAACACTGAAGTAGGAAAATGCCACCCTCTTTAAAAGTTAGGAATTTTAGGTGGGTGCCAACTGTGATCATGAAGAGGATTTCCAAGAACTGCATTGAGGACCAGATTTCAACGTATGTGTTACTCTGCTCAAAATATCCACTTTATCTCCAGGGAAGGTTGCAAAAAAGCCTAATGACTTTTCAGCTGTTAGACTGTCATCACCAGTGTAACTTACTGCATTTTGGTTAATTAGCTTCATACTTTGGAAAAAGATCTGGTGTAATAGGGTAAAAATAATTTCCACTTCAACAGTATGTGCTACAGTTAGTTATACAAAAGTCCAAGAAGATTAGACATATGAACTACAACCTGAAGAAGTATCAGTGACTTCCAAACATACCCTGGACTTACATGGCATCAAGACTGAGACAGGGAATGACACCAGTATCTGATCTTTACTGGCCTCACTAGTTTCTGCAGATACCTCAGCCTTTCTAGTCATTCAGGTTTGGAATTGCTTGTATTTAAGCTATTGCCTATGTGTTTTTGCCACCCCTCAATATTCCACACCATGATCCCCCGTTTGCCTAGATCAGAATGTGCAACTCCAGTGCCAGCCGAGCAGATCCTAAGGGCCTGATTCTGAACTTGTCCATGTGGTCATAAATTAGGAGCAACTCTATTGCTGGTGGTGACATTGAAACACAAGCCTGGGCTTGGGTTCTTCATACCTATCACATGGTTTCTGAGTGGATAGCTGAGAGGCTAAATGTAAAATGATCCACCCCCCTGTAAAAAAACAGAAAAAGGCATCAAAAAACCAAAACAAAACCCCAACACATGGAAACACATCAAAAATGTGTAGGGATGGGGGGAAGGAGGAATCCTCGCTGAAAACAAAACGATCTTGTGCCAAATGAGTTGTCATGGCTTTACTATAACATTCCCACAAAGAGGAACAGAATTTTCTTTATTGTGAAATCCTCGTTGTGAGCCTTGCTGCTCCTGGGAAAAGTCATATGTCAGAATAGAACAGTGTTTCCAAATATGACTAGTCTGAGCAGATAAACAATGAATCTCAACACAGAATTCAAGGAAGTCTCTATCTGTGGTTAAATCCCTTTCTGAGAGAGTTTATATTTCTGTTCTGGTAGTACTACACATAAAGAATACCTATGGAGGTGTTTGCCTTTGTACAGCAAACCCCAGTAATCTCCAATTAGGGTTCCTGGGGTCCCAGTTAGGGACAGCTAAAGCACCAGCTGTGTCCAAAACCATCCTGCAGCATTATCTTCTGAGGTCAAAACTTTATATTACATTGCTTGAGACACAAGAATAAGGCAAAATTAATATTGTTGGTCACTTAGGTTTTTAACTGACTAAAAATCTGATGAATTCTCAGGTTATCTCTTATACCTCTCAAATTTGGATGGGGCTGGGGAGGAGGGTCAGTCGTACTCCCACTTCGATTGTTCTAGGGCATGAAGTGGTAAAATTCAGAGGACCACAAGGAAGGAGAATGAAAGAAAGACTCCAGTGCTGTGCTCTTTCTCGTTAAAAACAAATGGGACCAAGTCACTCTTGTCCTTCAACAGAGGTGAAAACAAAATGTACTGTTAGAAGAAGGTCCTTGAGAAGCAAAACACCATCACAACAATCCTGTTCCTAAGTCTGCTGCATCCACTGAGTCTTTAATCAACACGTCTAACAGCCTTAAACCTCAAGCCATCCTATTTCAGTCACATCTGCTTTGACCACCAAATCACAGCTGTAGAACTCTTTGGATGTATGAACTTCCATTTCTTTGCAACAGAGCAAGATTACTTTATAAACAGAATGGATTCCTCTGCTGCCAATCAGTCTAAAACTTAGGGGTCAGAGCAATCCACAGGTAATAAATCTGGGTCTTCCACTTCCTTTGCTTATCTTTGAATTTATATAGGCTGTGGCAGTAAAGGCAAGAGCTTTCTCTTCTGAGCAGCATTCAAGCCTTCCAAAACTTCCTCTGCCTTCCAACTTCTCTTAAATATAGACAACAAACTGACTTTTGGCTCTCCACAGGTTTGGTGGAAGTACTTTTCTTCCCTCAGAGCTGAGAATCTACTCAGGAGATGCAGCATTTCAGAGACTTCCATTCAAACCTGATTTTTACTTGGAGAGGGGGCAGAAAGGCTGGCCCTTAATTTCACTATGCCTCAACTCTGTGTCTGCAAAACAGGGACGTTACAGGGCAGATGAAGATCCCACACACTTCGAACATGTATTCTGGACAGCAACTTTCTTTTGTGGTCCCACAACACAGCAGAAGTTTGAATCCAGAAGAACACATTAAATCACACTGTCCTTGTTGTTAAGGGAGAACTGAAGGGAGTTTGGCCACTGGAAGGGTTTTGTTTTTCGTAACACTATTAAACACAAAGAAACCCAGGAGCTTGGCAGCCAATTCCACCATGTAAATCCATGTCTTTCTGAATTGCCAGAAAGTTCACTTGAGGTGAAAATCCTCCATGAAAATTTGGCTTTTGAAATACCTTTTAACCAGCACCTCAAAATCCTTTTTTTCAACATTATTCACCATAGGTGAAGAAAAAAAAAGTAATACCAATAGCCTTTGAGAATTGCATAGAAGTATCAGGGGACTGATAACGAGACCAGTGGGATATATACTGCATGACTAACATCTGTTGTTGCTTGGGAAGCTACAGTGACTGTCCCAAGACTTCAGTTATCCCTCTCTTATTGCACCAGGTAAGCCACAGGCTGTTAACCATCAGTGATTAAAGTGCCTGTGCTAGTTTAGTTTAACAACTTAATGTGCTTCAGCTTAAAAGCTGATAGCTCCATTTAGCAAGTGAGTGAACTCTGCACAACAGAGCACCCAAAGTGTGACGAAGCACGCTGGCCAAAGCTGCACTGATAGCTCAGAGCAATTAAACATCTATCAGCAGCAAAGTCACAGCCCTCGGGAGGCTGTCAGAGCCAGGACAAACTGGGTGGCAGAAGGGATGGAGAACCTTCTGCAAAGCATGCAGACAGGCCACTCAACAACAGGTACAACTTACTCTCACCCCTTTCAGTAGCTAATCTGTGTGTAAGTAAACAGAGGGAGACATGAAGAAGGGTTGTCACAATTCCTAATCCTTATGAGTCAGTTCTGTAGTAACCATGACAAACACTGCCACTGTGCTTTGCAGCAGTTGCTTAGGCTTACAGAAGTAGACAAAAGGCAGTGGCAGGTTTGTTTACTTTCACACTGATTCATTTTTGGCTTATTTGTAGCTGCAGCTACACAGTTCAGGTATTCCTGACTGTGCTGCTGTGATTTTAATGTCTTTTATGTCAACATTTTACATATAGTGCAATTATGCAGTGTCATCTCATTGCTCCAGGTAAGACACTGCCATGTGAAGTCCATGAAACAGAGAAGATACACTCAAGGAAAGTAACAGGAGCTCCTGGTCTCAGCATACATGATCTCCTGTTCAGCTGTCAATACTCTTCCAAAACAGGCTCACCCCACCTGCCTAGACTATACAAACAACCAGGGAACAAACATAGGCAAACGGAGAAGAAAAACACCCAAAGTGTCCTATATGGCACATATGTCTAGTGCAACACTAGACTGCATTTCTAGAGGTGAGGGAAGGTATAGATCCTTTCTTCTACAAGATAAAAATAGATTAAAAGAAAGGGAAAGTTTCCTATAGTCTTCATCAACCGTTCCCTCTCATCCTCACAACACCTGCACCTCTCTAAAATCCTCAGCACCTACCCAGTCAGGTATTGGTCTGTCAGCCTTGGGGCACAGGAAAACTACCTGTCTAATGATTCAGATCAGCTCCCCTCAGAACCCTGCACTTTAAATAAAACTAAGCTTTAAAGAGATATAATATCAATTTGCTGATTATGGTGATAACACAAGCATACTCCCTGTAATTTACTTCTTTTTCTGGAATTAGTTTGCAAGTATTTCAGAAGATTTCTTACACCTAAAAAGAATTGGAAATTCACCATATTAGTGATTCTGCAAGTGTCTTTAGATGGGAGAATTAACACCTACAACAGGCAACATGATTGACTTGAATCACAGTACCACTACCTTTCAGGAGCTTGACAGACACTAATTTTGGAAGGGTGTTTTGCATGAAGACTGGCGTTCAGAGCACATGGAAGATGGAATATGTGCGGGTGTTACTTAGCAACCTAGAGAACAAGACTTTAAGAGTAGATAGAAAAATTGCCAACTTAAAAGGATAAAGTTTGTTAATGTGTAGGAGCAGCAACTGTTCTTCAAAGCCTTCAACCTAAAACTTGCTGCTGTATACAGAGAGAGCCAGTCAGAACCAATCTAACCTTAGAGCAGTCCTCATCTCCTAAAACAATTCAGCATTTTCTTTGAGTTACCACTAGAAGCTGTAAAGTCACAGCAGAAGAAAAATGTCACCATCAAAGCAGATTCTCAAGGTTTTCTACCATTTAGGTTACCTGTTTTTATAAGTAGCTGGCCAGCCTTGGACAGGAGAGATTCAGAAGTTGTGTGGCTCTCCAATGCCAAGGACCACTCAAGCTCAACACCTCTTTAGCAGAGCTTTGTTTTGCAGACACCCACAGCCAAGGTCTCCTTTTCAAGTTTATTGTTAAAGCCAATGCCTCACAGTACAAACAACCCCATGGCAGACAGGCTCTACTATGCTGCAGCACTGCATGTAAGCACTTCTATGCCATGTGCTATAACCCTATGTGAAAGGCCAGAGAGATCAGACAGAGGACCCAGGGCTGTTCATCTTTGCCTGAAACACCACTTCAGAAGACCAGTTTTCAGTTAACTCAGGAGGATCTTTACAGAGTAAAAATGCCCAAGCACGCCAACATCATTCAAGTCAGACACCAAAGTACATTGTTAAGAGGGTGCTTCTGGTGAGGATTCCCAGGTGTGTTTATGCCTCTAGAAAATGCTTGCTCATGCTGAAAGAAAATGTGCTTGCTGGAAGGTCTCCAAAAGACTGCTCTAAAACCCTCACCACCTTCCTTCTGCCCTGACCTTCCATAGGTAATTCCTCAGGGAATTCCTCTGTGCTGAGTGGACCTGGGAAAAGAGCCACAGCCCTCATCAACCAAACAGTACTCAAAAGCAGTTGTGCACAAGACACACTCTGCTCACTTACTCAGGACAGCAACAGCAGTCCAAATTACATGTTTCCATAGCTTAATTACAAGCCACCTGCCCAATGGATGGAGCTCTCCTATTAGGAATGGCTGTTCACATCTTTGGGCAATTGAAACAATCTATTCATTATTCTGTACTACTTGAAGCACGTTGTGGTTTTTGGTGTCCCTCCTCCTGTCTCAGGTTTAATATCCATTATTATCATTTCAGAACCCGAATGACTGCAGGGTTGTTTGTTACTTGGTTGGGTTGTTTCCTGAAGAAATTTACAGAATCTATTTGTCATCACCATGTACTGATATAGCAGTATATGCTGCATGTACATCAAGGTCAGACTAAATATGTCCTTTCACTTCTTTGAACTTTGATTTGCATAAAAGGAATAAACATAGCCAAGAAAATAAAGCTTAGTCTACAAAACTATTTGTCACAGAATAGAGAAATAGTAGGCAGTGAAGCTTTACTAGTAGTTATCTGGAGCCAGAAAGTAAAAATATTGTTCTTCCTGGTATTAAGATTTAAATAGATATTCAAGTCAATTCTAAAAGCAAGTCAGAGGACAGGAAGAAATACCAGTGTGGGAAGATATTACATAAACTGACACACAACTGAAAATACAAAATTAGGAAAGTGCTGTGATCCTCTTCGATCATTTAGGCCAAACAGAACCAACTGCCACTATTACCTTAGTTCCCATTATTTGCTTGTGCAGCAAAGAGCAGGGGCAAGTTTCAATGCCAAACTCCAAGCTCTGCCTTTTGGAGAAGGGATGTAGCTGAGATTTTTAGCAGTTGTGTTCTTACTCTTTACTGCCTTGAATGACTTGGGTTGGAAGAAATCTTAAAAGATCACCAGTTCCAATGCCATGCCATAGGCAGGGACACCTTCCACTAGGACCAGGTTGCTCAGAGCTCCATCCAACCTGGCCTTGGACACTTCCGAGGATGGAGTATCCACAGCTTCTCTGGGCAACCTGTTCTAGTGTCTCACCACCCTCACAGTGAGCAGAGGGTGCTGTGATGAGGGACAGCTCTGGCCAGGCAGGAGCCTTGGTCTCACTTTCCTCTCTGAGAAACCAAATGCACCCTAATCAGTTCTCACACTTGTGAGCATCACAGCATAGAAGCATCATGAAAGTGTGGCCATGGTTCCTATTGGGAACAAAAAATGTAAGCTCTGAGAACTTCACTAAGGTCAAACATGTGGAAAACATTATGTCACAGGATCCAGTTTCTTCCATTGATGGTAAAGGAGAACTTCAGTCTGCTGTTAGCTGCAGTTTAATCAGGAATAGTAAAGGCACCCTCAGCAGGGGAGAGGAAGAAATGGTCATGCATTTAGGTCAGTTTCACTACAATCCATACTAGAGAGAAGGAACAAAGAACTAAAAAAGTAAGGAGTAAGCTCTTTTACATGCCTCCATCAGCAATGTTAGACACTGAAAATAAAGCAAGAACCTCAGAGTAAGGTAACAGGAATGTGTGGGTTTGTTTGTTGGTTTTTTTTTTTTAAAGGTGTCCCTATACAAAAGCAAGTAGCATGACAGAAAAATAAGAGGAACCAGAAGTACCTGCCCACAAAGGGGATTTCAACATCTTAAGTTTAACTGAAACACAGTAGGGAAGTGAAACTGAATAGGAGAGGGGCTTGATGCTAAACATTAGGCTGATGTGCTTTTCAATTGCTTTATGGCGCTTGCCATACAAACAGTTGAAGTAGACATATCTTATTCTGAAAATGAATCCCTAAGAGTTGAGTTGAACAACTATAAACAGAGGAACAAAGCAATGCGATAAAAACTGCTGATATCTTTATACTGTTGAAGCTAAATGAGCCACAAAAACATCACAGAGTAATATATTACCATTCTTAGGATCACTGTGCACATGCTGGTCAAGACTCAGGAGGATATATGGCATGAAACATCAGTGACAGCACTGAGCAAGTGCCAGTTAATTTTAAAAAGACTCAGCTATATTAAGGTCCCTATCAATTTTGTAGTCGTAGAGACATAGACACCCAACAGACTGGCACTGAGGAAAACAATATACAGCAAAGGATAAATACTTGTTCAGCCTTAACAAGCAGCTTTCAAAGCTATCTAGACAATCCAGTTATTTCAATGGGGAATGATAATTTGTGCTGTTGGCTGTAGGCAATTGTCTGTACATTTTTACTTAATGCAGAAATGTGTAAGTGAATAGATATTTTTTGAGCACAGTCAGGCTGATGCAAGTATTGAGGGGCTGTCTATGCTAGACATTGTAATGAACAGCTTTATAGTCCCTAGTCCTAAAAGACTTGGTGCAAACCTAGTTTGATGTAGTAAACAGGAGAAGACACAGTCATTTGCACAAGAAGTTTTATTTGTTTTAGCAAAATACAGTTTTTAACAGCAGCATTCATTTAGGAGCCCATCTGCCTCCTCCTGAATATTGCCCTTCCAGAGGAAGGGATCTGGGTGCTGCTGATGGAAAACCACCCATGTATAGTCCAGACAGACAAGCTTAGCCAAATCATATGTTCCTTCACTCCGAGTGGCTGTCACAACCCTCCTGATTTCCATGGTGAAACTGCAAATGTCATGGAGCTCACCAGTGCAGGGTTAGCAGTATAGACATGTGCTGTACAAACTTCCCTATTTACTACTGTGACTGCAGGTCTGAAAGGACAACAGTCCCCTGCTATTCCAGGCCTAATGTTCTCAAACTGAAACTGTCCATTTTGTCACTGCGGGGCTGGATATGGTGCACAAGTGAAAACACACTAGGTTTGGTGCCACTGAAGGAACAAGAGACCCAGCTGGAATCAGCACTCAAGACATTATCTTGGTTCCCCCCCCAATTATTTCTAGGCACTGTCTGTATATGTCATGCTATACACAGCACACATTAAAAGAAGTCAGACCTATAAATAGCTTCCACTACTCCCTGCTCCAAAAAGAATTCCATAACTGTACAGCACACATATAGCTTTCCATCTGAGCACCACTACCAAGGCAAACCAACAGTCACACAGGCAAGCAGGCATTATCTGCTGCCTGACATCTACTCATGCTCAGGTGTCTGAACACTTGAACCTTTATCTTAACTAATTTCACATCCACCCTGCCTCCAAGCTCTAGTTGACATCAGCTAGATCCCTCATGTGAGAACACAGGGGGAGGCAGCAATTGGACATCAATTGCATTGTCTTCCTCAGAGAGATAAGGGAGTAAATTGACCAAAACCAATAATGTAGATAACCCTCCACTTTGTATTTCCAGGCAGCTGGAAACCCAGCAGACAATGTAGCTGTTGCTTAACAAACACAGAAATCTACATTGTATGCCAGGTTCATGCCCCAAACCTGGACAGTCTTCAGATACCCCTGGAAAACCAGCTGTGCACATCACAGTTCACAGTACGTTTTCTTGCCTAATGCACTGTAGTCATGCCATCACAGCCAAGGTGTTTCAATACCTTCCCTTTGCAGGAGAGGTTAAAGATTCTTCATTGAAAGAGGGGAGTCCAGCTATCTTCTTAGCTCAATTTGCAAATATTCTCATCAGTTTTGACTACTACGAGCCCCAAGACTAGGCTATGGAAAAGACTCTTGCTTTCCAATACACAACATCCAGGTATTTAATCTGATTCCCACTGTGAAGTAGATCCAAAAGATATCCAATCCTTTGAGGCCACACCTCAGACGTTAACTTGTTCGCACTGTGAACTTGTTCTGCACCCAGGAGAGAAGATACAAATCCAACAAAAAGTCTAGATAGAAGATACGAGATGTCATCAGAGACCCAGTAGCCAGATGTAGCTGCTGATTATAAAGACAGAATCTACACTGACTACTGAGCGATTGATGGGCAACTACAGGTTCTGGGTTGACTGATCCACAGCATTAATCCAACACGACCTGCAGAAACAATTAGGAAAAAAAAAAAATCAGTATATGAAAGAGTTCTGTAGATTAGCCTTCATAAAGAATTTTCCACAGTTGGTATTACACAATTTCTGGTAGACAGTAAACAGAGAAGTGTGTGCCAGAACAGCCACCTCAGGTATGCAGTCATTAGCTTTTATAACTATTGAGCACTCACAGTGTTCCTACATCTTTGTTCTGAAATAACCTGTTTCATCCCCATGTATTAGTAAAGACCTGCTCCCATAAGCAAATAATCACTGCTCACAAATGTGAAGGAGAATAATAGCAGAACCAAAGTCACCTTAACTTTCTCCTTAATACTCCAACAATATTGTACAAATAGCCATGAAAAAAAGCCATGAATTATGCAAAACCAGGCTGTCAGAAAGAGAACTCAGTAAATAAAAGTAAACTTATAGGCATAGAGGTAATCCTGAAATGGGGAAACGTATCCCACATTACAGTGAGAAAAAAAAGTACAATTCCTACATAATTTAAGAGGAGGGAAGATTCTTAGAGTTAGCTTCTATTAGAAATCAGTACAACACTTCAAGTCTTTGCATAAAAACTCCCATTCTTGGCAATTTGAAATTCTTTCATCTCTGCTGTCAAATGAAGGCATCGCAGCTCTTCTCTACCAATTCAGGAACTACCACTGCATAGTGCAGTACATCTGGGAAAAATCCCACTGGATACATGCCTAGCTTGGTCTTCCAACAGTGACTGAAATGTACTCCAGTCAACTAGCTCCTTGAAGCCTGTAAGTGTTAAGATTTTACATTGCAAAAAATAACTCAGTATTGGTAAAAACGAACAAAAACTGCCCATCAAGTTAAAACTGCTCATTAAGTATTTCAAGTGTTTGTTTAAATAAAACATTTATCTGGGAACTGGCAAGACTTTCAACTTTAATGACAGAATATTTTAACACTGTCACTGGCCTGCCAAGTGCTTTTTCTTTTTTAAACACAGAACCGTAACTGACTGTAAGAACATTTTAATGTATTTTTAATAATTTACCACTAATGTTTGATCAGATTATAGCAGTATCATCAGTGATTCAAGACTGGTCTGGTGGAAAGGAAATAGCCAGAACAGTTTGCTATCAAATACTTCTGGAAAAGAGAGGTAGCCATCCCATCCCCATTGTAATAGAAGCAGAAGAGGTAGACACATGCCCTGCTGACCTTTTCCATAATAACGTTTCACAAACAGCATTTATTAAGCATGAATCAACATTGTTTAATCCTTACATATAATTCCTATGCTAACCTCAGGTGCTTACACAACTGTGAGAGGTTTGCCAGGAATAGGTACACAAGGCCAAGGCACAAGAGCAGCAGCACTGAGGCTGAGATCGAATATTGGCATTTCTCTGTGGGACCACTCACTTCAGTGATTTGCACAATTTGTTTGCTGCACCCTATCCACTTCTCCCTCCTTTTGCAGGCAATAATTTCACCCTTCCCTTCTCAAGACAAGCCAATGTAACCCTCTGCTGCATTGCCACCATGCTCCAGCCTAGGACTAAGTCATTCCCAACCTCAGAGCAAGAAACACTCCCAGCTTCCCTCTCAGTCTGGGTCCAGCAGCACGCAGGAGGCAAGGGTCATCCCACAAAGGGAGACAGAGCTTTTCCACCACAGGCACTTCTGGCTTGTGGCCACTCAGAGGAAATATCTCCCCTTTATTCCTCAGTCATGCATGTTCTAGAATAAGCCAGAGAAAGCATAGTCGCTGTCTTTAAGGAGAGGCCAAGAGGCTTGGACAGCAGCTTTACAAGACTCTTGGTGGTACAAATGCTATTTTTCAAACACTTTTGATGTATTGTAAATGATGGAATAGTTGATAACACAAGTTTTAGCCAGACCCTTTGCAACTACAAGAGGAGCAAGTGAGGGCAGATTAGCAGAACCTTAAGCCTGGACATTACCCTCCATTTAAGGCAGGTGATGCTGAGGAGCAGTTGCCAAGCAGTGTTTTGTAATGACCCCCAGGCTGCTGAGGCAGCAGAATGTGCATGTGCACCCAACTCTATCCCAGCCCAAACCAGTACAACAAAGAAAAGGTCCAAGCCCATCAGATGACAAAGGGCTGGGTCACTTTAAATTCAGGGCTTTTACAGGAAGGGAAAGGGAAGGAGTTTGTGAACACCTCAGAGATACAGGAGCTCTTCACAGGTATATAACCTGAAGCCTCAAGCTATACCATAATCCTGGGCCATGGATGCTCAGAGCCAGTTGAGCAGTGCCTGAGTTTGATATTTGTGTAGATGAGAGTCTCACTGCTTCATGAAAGCAAGCAACACCAAGTTACTGAGAAAAAGCCACCATCTGTCATCTACAAAACCAATAGGTGAAGTTTTTGAGACTGGTGAACTGTACTAATACAAAGATTTGCTGCCAAAAAAAGCGAGAGGCAATTGAGCCCATCACCAGATCATTTTAAAAACTAAAGAAAACCTGCTGGATGCATGTTGTGTGTCAAACACAAAGGCAGGTGACTAGAACACTTGTAAATCACATCTTAAGAGAGTCACACCTTGACTTGCTGCATCAAGAAAGGCTTAATATGATTGCATGATCTTAAAGTCAATAAATTAAGGCAAGAAAGGTAACCCATACATACACCACCACACTACTTTCCAGTTTGAATAGGTCAAATAATTTTTTAAATCAAAGATTTAGTTGTTGAATTGACAAGAAAAACTGACAGGTCCTCATCACCCAACTTTGCTGTGAGAGTGTCATGTCATGGGCTAATATGTTTTAAGGACATAAATCTGTAATGAAAAGGTGGGAAAAGACTTTTTGTACTAAAGCCAGGGAAGGTGGGGAATGTGAAAGGGAAATACCAATTAGTTGGGTTTGAACAATAGTTCTTCACACAAAGTTACTGCATTTGGTAAAATTTTTTGTCCTGGACAGTACTGCCACAGTTGTCAAGTGAACTGACCAAAAAGAAATAGGTGCCATTTTACTATTTTGCTACAGAATCCATATTGTGATATTTTTAAGTAGGGCAGCTGGATGCTTTTAATAAACAAACAAAACAAAAAAGTCATTACCTGAATGTTGGCTTCAGTAACTTCCCAAACAAAAGCAAGTCAGCATCTCTGCAAGTTCAGAGCTGACAGTTTCACTGAGATTTAATAAAGCCATCACCAGGGACAGCCAAAACACATAATTTAGTGCACTGGCACTACAGTTGAAGAAATATTTCTCCATGCTTAATGCACAATACAATGGAATTTCAGCATTTACCAAGCATGCCAAGAACGTCTAATTACCTAATATGAACTTAGGCAAAAAGCCATTATGTCTTAAGTTCTGAATTCAGTAAAACAGATCAGTGCATTGTTTCAAGCGAGTAGGCATACAGTTTATAAAGGAAATGCATAATTGTGGAGTTCAGCTATGCATTGCAGCACACACAACTTAATGAAATGGGAGAGTTAACCAAGGCAGTAACTTTTCCTTTTTAAAAGCCCACAGTAATGATACAGAAGGTGAAACCAACATTAAGTACAGGTGTCCCATTAAAACACATTCTCACACACATGAATTCCTCTGCAGTTACATAATTACACCAGAGTCAGGATCACCCCGTAGCGAAGCATGTTTTCAGTGATCCCAGCCCCTGCATACCTCAGACCCTGTGACTGGAGTGGTCAAACCCATTCAGACCAGCTGATGGTCACTTGACTCTCTGCACTATTTATACATTGCCCCATTAAGTGAAGCTTCTGATTGGACTGAATAGATTCACAAAAATCCTGCCCAAGACATTTTTGACATTGCTTTGCCAGAGAACACTAGTATGAGCAAGCCCAGGGAGGTACAGAGTTGGCACAGCCCTCTAAAACAACTTCCTAAAGGCAAAACCACTTGCATTCTCAAAGGCCAACTAACTAGCTTGTTTTTAAAATTTAATTGCTGATAAATGCAAACAGTTACCTTCAACCAGGACCTGTTTTTGCATTGACTTCACAGACATGGTCTTTGAAGGATTTGATACAAAGAGATAAGAAATTGGCTTAGATGCAAAACCCCACAAAGGATGTTCCAAATAACTACTTATTCTAGCATGCAAAAAACCCACTGCAACAAACTATAGATTAACTTGCACGAAGTTTTACAGGCATAAGTAAAATATTTGTTATATAGAGTTAAGCAAACTATTCACTGAAATTGATGGAATAATGAATACCTCCTACAACTCTGAGGAGTGGCCCAAAACTTTCATGGAAGGTACAAGCATGAATGTAGGTTCCTAAGCTAGAGGTTTCTGTGTGCTAAGAAGCAATGAACTAAGTTTCTATAACACCTGCATTAGGACCACACTGTTCTGCAAGTGAGTAACATTCAGTTGTCAGCTATTGTTACTACATGCTCATACCCCAGTGTGTTGTAACTGTCCACTCAATGGTAATATAATAGGAGAAACTGAATTAACTTATTCATCAAACCACAATTTTATGAGCAGTAAGGTCATTTTATATAAAGACAGCAAACGGTGCCAATGAAGTTTCTGTTTAGGCCCAGTGTTAAACAGAGGATTCCAGCTCAGTTTTTTACAAGACATGTGGAAGGTAGCATTGTGCACACTAGTGGTATTAGAGAAACACCCACAGCCACATCTGCTTGCGTGGCCACAAACCCAGTGTTTCCAACCCTGAGGCAGGGCTACAGTGCAGGGGACTGTCAAAGCACAAAAGAGGTGGCAAGGGAAAGTGAAAAAACACCTTTATTCACAAACCTGAGTGCCCTGGGCTCCTCTCTTTACCCCAAACCTTGGCAGGGCTGAGCTGTGCAGTCCTAGCCCCTGTGCCAGCACAATAGGTTTGCCAGAATTCCTGCACAGAGGCATTCCGGGCACACATCAGGGCATAGAACACACATGAAAGACCCACCCAGCCATTTAGGAGGCAAATAGCTGGTGCTCACAGCACACCAATATTGGTGTAGAAGAGATGCTAAGCAGGATTCAACAGCTGTAAAAGAACTATTTTATCCGTTCAGCTAGCTTAATTCTCTTTTTCTAAACAGCTTGTGTGCACCTTGCAACAGCACATCCCCAGCATGCCAAAAATTAACTTGACTAGCAATCCAGCTGAAACATGAGCAGAAACTAAATGAGTTAATCATAAAATACTCCATTTTTAATGCAGATACAATTCAGCTGAGGTTAAGAGTAAATACTGCTACATTCTGATGCAGGCTGAAGTTACTCAAAACAAGCCTCTCTCAATACCCCTAACAGCACATAATCTTTGATGGCTGGGCTCTGAAAGCCCTGCTATGTCCTTACCATGCAATTCAATTCAAGCTACCATGCAGTTCAAGCTTGCACAGTGCCCAGTCTGTGTGGAAAACAGGGGCCCTCATCTTTAGTGACACTGTCATTTATTCATGCTGGATACCTACGTGCAGAAAATATCAGGGAAAGAAAATATCAACATGAAATGGCAACAACCTAGTAAACAAGTGAAAGCATGCAAGGGATGAGACAAGTACAATCCAGAAACTGGATAACAAGTTGAGTGGCAACAATTCCTAAGACTTATTCCCAGCACTGACAGTGTGATCCTTCTGTATACTTCTCAAGGACCTACTTTAAAGATAATTACTCTTATAAGTGCAGTTAGTACTTACTCCAGAGGAGAACAGCATTCATTTTACTTGAACTTTGCAAAATAAGGCACTTGATTAGTCAATTATGGAGATGATGCCACAAAGCCACCTGGTCCTGTATCACCCTAATATGCAATAGGAGTGTGGTGAATATAAATTCATTTGCTGTCATGTTTCCCACTCTCTCCTCTCCTCCTGCTTGCCTTTCTGCAAAGTGAACTCAACTGAGGGAGGGAAACATACTCTCCCCTTTCAGCCAAGTGCAATATGAAGCTTACTGCATTTATGCTGAGAGCTTAAAATGTTTCTGATCATGTTACTATTCTATAGGGAAAGTAACTCTGGACCCCAAGCAGACTAGGGTAAACTAGG
>NW_008660806.1:67112-82671 GCF_000695815.1 Acanthisitta chloris
TTTTAAAGCAATTAGTTGTAAACCTGTAGGACTGGGAATTCAGACTATAGGCATGGTTTGGGCATTGTTTTGCCTTATGAATCAGAGGCACTTGCTTTATCTCTGAGACATGCCCTTGAGATGACAGTCACCTTCTTTCCCCCGGTAAATGCTAGAACCATCCCAACAAGAAGAACAAGCCCACCCAAGGTGTCACACCTGCTATCTTATAGAGCAGCAAGCTTTACCCTGAAAACACAAGGGCCAAGTTACTTGTGTGCAGAAGGTCCAAGTGTTACATTATCCACGTGTAAATTAAAAAAACTGCAGAGTCTACAACTTCAGTGAAAACATACATATAGTCTTAAGGTGAACATCAAAAATCATTAGGGAACATTAAAGCCCTCAGAAGCCTGGAGATCTGAATATAACTCTCAGCCTACAGTGCAGATGCAGTTCAAGTCTTCAGAAAAATTGAAATTAAGCCAGAATTGATATTCTGGATAAGTGTTCTTCAAATTACTTAGAAGTGCCTTTCAGTAACAAACAATAAAACTCACAATTCTTTAAGTGTTAAGAAATCTTTACAAGAGACATCTGAAAGCCAGGGACACATTTTATCTTGCCTGAAGATTATCACATGACAACAGCATGCTACTGTGCCACAGAGACCTAAATGTGTATGTTTATCCCACAGCTCACATGACTTTGCTTCCTTTAGACCATAAATGGTGAAGAGAAATATGCCCAGCAGAAGAGCAACAGGTACAATGTCCTAAGAAGCTTCCCAAAATAGACAACTATTCTGCAGAACCAGGGGTAATATTTACTGATATTAAATCTGCATGAAGTAATAGACACCAAGTCACAAGCAGGTTACAAACACCAATTCACACAGCTCTAGACAGGCAATAGTCTATATTTAACTTAAGAGAAAGCTGAAATAGTGATGTGTAAGGGACAGTGGCAACAATGCTTTTAAAGTTACTAAACTTCTTACTCCAAATTGGTACTCCCATGCATATTGTGAAAGAGGTCTTGCAGATCTAGCTTTTACAAGTCTACCAGCAAGAGGAGTTTTAAAATACACAGAGAACTGATGGTCCCTTAGGAAAGGAGAAGATTGTGTGTTACTGAAACAACCACTTCCATGAAGATCCCTTGCTCCCTCCCCACAAGTAAATATACAAACACACACTTGCACTGGAGTGATTAGGTAAACATGGACAAACAAGTGCATTGGTGGGGGAGATAGATGGCTGTCAGTACTACTTTACCTTCTTTAAGCATTTAAGCAGAAAAACCTGTTTGGATCTGGGACTGTGCTACAAGGGCCATCAGCTGAGATGTGTAAAAAGGCTACTAACATTTGAGTGATACATACAAGTCAAAGCCAGATTGACCTCCATTGCTTGACATAATGCAGATAATTAAGAGGAAGGCACATCAAGTCGCTACATCCATCAGTGCAAAAGCACTTCCTATGTACCGAACCACTAAGGGGCAAGAAAGTCTGGGGTAAGCCTGTGCTGGTTTGAAAAGCAAACTGGTGAGACTCTGAATCAGAAGTACAATTTAATATGAAGAACACAACAAAACAACACAAATGCAACAGTACAAAAAAAAATAACCTGACACCCTGTCAGTCAAGGAGTAGCAGTAGTCCGATTAAATGGTGGCTGCAGCACTCCTGCAGTGATGGGTTTGTTGGAGCAGTGATCCCGCAGATCTGGTTCTCTCCTGAAGGTCCAGCAGCAGCTCTTGTCCTCTGGGAATCCAGCAGGCAAAGGGCTCCCTGTGCTGGTCCAAACCCCAGCTTATATCCCTGTGAGCATGTCTGGCTCCCCACCCCTGGGGTGAGTCACCTCACCATGGGACAAGGGATAAGGATCACTGGGAGGATGTGCCATGCATGGGTCCTTGACAGCCCGTTAATCAGAGACAGCCCCCTGAGGGAGCCATCAGGATTGCCCTGAGGGAGGGACAAGGTGATAACCATCACTGCCCCACCTGCTTTAACAGCTTGTGGAGATGATAATAGAATACATACCATGGATACCCCCACACTGCAACCCGGGACAAGCCCCAAGCATACGAGAGCTGCAGACATTACTGCTACTACTGCTGATAAATTAAAGGCTACTTGTTACACAGAAAGATGACTTGTGTGTGGTTTAGCACCCTAATACTAGAAGGAGGAGATAAATGAGATCCTGAAGAAAAATCATAATTCCACAAACTTAATAGGTCAAGAAGTATATGTGATCACATTGCAGTATGAGGATTTAACTTTTACTTTATCCCTTTTTCAAAAAGGAAGATACAGAACCTGGAACAGAAGACTGAACTGGTGGAAATATTTTATGCAAGTGATATAACTCCCATGAAATAGAATAGAGAAGGCACCAGCTGGAGAAGCATCTTCTCCCATGGCAGATACAATCTCCAGGCTGTTTTACCCACTCAGAACCCTGCCAAGATTATCTTTTAGCTTTTCCATAACATAACTGTTTTTAGACCATCTCCAAGAAAAAGATAAAAATTAGTCAAGGACTGTTGTTGTGTAAAATGTAACTGGAAAGAACTGAAAAGTAGCTCACTCAAGTATCCTCAAGAATCTCAGGAATACTCAAAAACTCAAATATATTTGACAGACACACAGGCAACAATATTGTCCTTCACTAAGGTGATCTTGGAATGAGGAAGGTAAATTTATTCAAGGCACACAGAGACTATGGTGACAGGAATTTTGAGAAAAGAATAAGGACTAGTAAGTATACTAATGGGTTTGAAAATGGAGTCTTGAAGGGAAATCCTGAATAGTATGGAATATCAGTCATCTTGTATGGATTGCTGATTGTTTCAGGCAATAACAGAACAGCAGACTAAAGCAATCACATGGTGGTCTCAGTTTTGAGCTGTATATTAAACAGTATCTGCTATCAAAGCTTTGATATTGTCATCCCTCTACTACAGCATGTAGTGGTGGTTAGTGATCAATCTTCTTGTTATGAGGACTGTTACAACAGCAGAACTTAACTGGAATTTCGCATGAGGACTCCTGGCCTAGTCCAAATAAAACAGTGCTACAGGGGTGTGTGAAGTGCCCATGGTACACACACAAAGGATTGCAGGTTCCAAGTGGAGAACTCTGCTGAGAAGTCATTATTCCTGATTCCTAACACATACTGAAAAAGCTAACTCAAACCAGACTGGGACTACAGGCTATGCTCTAGAAACACAGGCTAGATCTGCTCTATTTCATCCAGCTTGATTTACTGCAATGCCCACTCAGTCATTATTAAATTCAACTGCTTAACAGGACATCTATCTTAAATTGTCTATTCTAAAAAATACCATTTCAGTACAGGTGCAGGTCCTGGGTATTCTTCTGAGAAGTTTTATGACTTCTATGGGACTGCTTGCTTTTTTAAGGTATTCAAGTACAGCATTAGCCACACTATGCTGGAGTAAACAAGAGAACCTTTTTGAACCAGGCCTATTTCAACTCAGCAAATTTCTGCCCAAAAGGGCTTTTTCATTATCAGATATTCAGCATGAAGAGATGATGGCATAGTGTGCACTAAAGGTAGAGTTTTAAAGACCAAACATTCAAGCAGAACAGTGAGAATGATCAACCAAACCAACAACTTATAGTACATCTGAACACTATAAGCATTTCAGAAGCACAAAACTCAATACCAACCTAAGCATGAATTAACAAGCAGAGGATACAAGACCAACCATTTCACATGTGTTTGCATCAGTATTGTGAATGAAGACTGCACTTCACAACTGAGATTTTTTTCACACGTGAGGAGGTCTCCATATCTTTAGAGCTGCGATACACACTGACATAAGTATGCCAGTACACATTTTGTAGGTTTAAAAAGAAAAATATCAGTAACAATCTCTGCAATAAGCACAGAAGACAAGTGGCAGAGAGTTCTATATTCATGCTCAGGAATCTATCTAAAAGCAAGGTTACCTGGACAAGAAAAGTAACATTCACTGCAAAATGCTGTACAAGTCAGGAATGTGTCAGATCCATTACTGCAATTAAATTTAATCTTTGAAGCAAAGCCTTTAGAACTAGATTCCTATTCCAGGTCATGATGACATGAAGAGAACTTCAATGCAGCCATATTAAATTCAGATCTCACAATGCATACTTGCATTCTTACCAGATGAAGAAAAAGGAAATATTGCCTTTATAACATAAAAGCTGTTTAAAATTCTGACTCTTACTAAAGCATGTTTTAAAAACACCACATAGATTTGCCCTGATAAATCATTTGGTAAAGTCTAGTTATGCTTGATATTTTGTAATGCACTGCAGTAACGGGAACTACTATCAAACAGCCAGTCTCATTCATCCTCCCTGGTTTCTAAAGGTGAGGGGGAAGCCCAAAACAAAAGCATGTCTATGAACACTTCTGATAGGCAGCAAGGATGACAGGCACCCTTAACTTTCCATTCTGTCTGCTAATGGCATGATCAGCCTCAGAGTAAGTCTTACATCTTTTTATCACTCTACCCATAAGATATGTACAACTACTGCTATGAACACATGTAGTAACACAAGAAACAAACCCTTTTCCCTGTCAAAAGTTTAAGGAAGGCTGAATGCCTTACTAATAAAGCAGACTCACTCATTTACACACTTTAGAGTTATGGGTAACACAGCTTTTTGACTAATTGTTTTCCAACTATTCAGCACAGTTAGCACTGTAAATAATGCACAGATTTCCAGATAAGAAATCTGGACCCTCTATGTTCCAACATACGATCAAAACATTTTCCCATCATCTGCTAGTAGCATTTTTTTTCTAAATGAAGTGTATGTTGCCATTTGGAGACTTGCTCCACCATCCCACTGTAGCAGCATTCTAAAGGCTCCCATGGGAAACATCTCCCTTCTGTTGGCAGAATGCCTCACACAGCATCACTGGGTAACCAACGGGGAAATCCAGTGCACTGTAAGAATACAAACATCAGCACAAGATAATCAGATGGCAGAGCTGCACATATCAATATGAGGAAGTGTATTAAAACAGTCATGTTGGAGATAATGCCATTCAGAGCCTAAATCCTGGTGCACATAAACACAAATAGCATAAATATGAAAAAATCCACAATATAAGGTAGGACGACTATGGCAAAGTTCTTTAAAAATAAGACACTAAATAGACAGATTCAGAATACAAGACAAACATTTTTTACTTCAGCAAGGCTTTTGACACTGTCTCACAGCATCCTCATAGGCAAACTCAAGAAGTGAGAGTTGGATGAATGAACAAGTGATGTGGATTGAGAACTGGCTGAGTGGCAGCTCCCAGAGCGTTATGATCAGTAGCACAGAGTCTAGTTGGGAGCTGTCACTAGTGGTGCTCCCCAGGGTTCTATGCTGGGCCCAGTATTAACCTATTAATCAAGTCACTTGGAGGAGGGGATAGAGTGCCTCCTCAGCAAGTTCACTGATGATACAGAAGTAGGAGTGGCTGATACCTCGCAGGGTTGTGCTGTTCTTCAGAGGGTTGGAGAGATGGGCAGAGAAGAACCTTCTGAAATCCACCAAGGGCAAATGCAGGGTCCAGCACCTGAGGAGGAATAACCCCAAGCACTGATGCAGGCTGGGCACTGACCTGCTGGAAAGCAGCCCTGTGGAAAAGGCCAACAAGCTGATCATGTGTCAACAGTGTGCCCTTGTCACCAAGAAGGCCAATAGAATCCTGGGATGCATTAGGGAGAACATTGCAGCAGGTTGAGGGAGTTGATCCTGCCCCTCTACTCAGCCCTCATGAGGTCACACGTGGAGTACTGTGTCCAGTTCTGGGCTCCTCAGTAGTAGAGGGACATGGAGCTCCTGGCATGGATCCAGCAGAGGGCAACAAAGATGATTAAGGGGCTGGAGTATCTCTCTTATGAGGACAGGCCGAAGGGAGGGTGTCAGGCTCTTCTTGGTGGTGCCAACCAATAGGATAAGAAGAAGCAATAGGTAGAAGCTGATGCACAGGAAGTTCCACCTGAATACGAGGAAGAATTCTTTACTGTGAGCATGGCTGCACACTGGAACAAGTTGCCTAGAGAAGCTGTGGAGCCTCCCTTGCTGGAGATAATCAAGAACCATCTGGACGCAATCCTGTGCCATGTGCTCTGGGTTGACCCTGCCTGAGCAGGAAAGTTGGACCAGATGACCCACTGTGATCCCTTCCAACCTGACCCATTCTGTGATGCTGCGATTTGCAGTGAATATAATCCATCTGACATCTCAAAAAAGAGACTCTGAATAATTGATGCCTTCAAGAGAACTTACTCAGCTAAAGCTATATATTAAACCCCAGGAGGTGCAGTACAAGTGTTTTTTACCACATTTTGCCATATGAACTGGGAAATAACACTACAGGTTCTAATGGGTTTAACTGCTTTCAGTACTAAAATGTGAAGAAGAAAACATGGCCTAAAATTTGTCAGAAGCTGTTTCTAACTACATGTCTAGCTGATGTATCACCAGTGGAGCAGTGATCAGTTGTACATAGACATATTATTGGAAATTCTCCTGAAAAATAAGCAGACACTTAGCCTAAAGGGCAAGTAGTGCCAATTGTGAGGGAAGATATAGACTGAAGCAAACAAGCATTCCTATCCAGCACTTTTAGAGTTCTGTTAGTGGCAGGACAGAGGAGTGCAAAGGTCACTTTCACAGTTGATGTGGGTTTCCTTTAAGATGCCTGGAAAATGACTGTGTTGACCACATCCACATTCTGAAATACTTTTTTGAGAACTCCTAACGAAGCTTCAGCCAAAGGAACAGGAACTGACTCATTTGTACAGTACCCATCCACTGCACAGTCACACTCAGATGTGTGCCCGAGGTGCACGTGGGCAGGGATAAAACAGCCAAAGTGCACATTGTATTTGAGAAACTTCAGTTTGGGATTTTATATTGACACACCATGGTGTGCTCACACACCCCTTTATCACTGCAGCCTGCCACTCACTGTCACATCAGCTTTACTCTGTCTAAACAGAAGTCTAGGCACAGTAGTGAAGACCACAAGCTGAGCTCAAGATCGTGAGCTGTCCACAGTATTTTACTACTTGCAACTAAAACTGGCCATGAGCAAAGAGATAAAGATAAATAAGCTGGCACATTATTACAGCCTGTGTGCAGAGCAGGAAAAAACTCAAGTGTACTGTTTCAAATGAACTTGACTGTACATATTGTGTGTAAATCAACTCAGTCCTGGTTATGTTTTAGTGCAAGATAAAACAGTTCTGAAAATGCAACTTGAAGGATCCAACAAATCATTCCAATATTTCTAATTCACTTGGCAATCTCCAGTGCATGGGAGAATAGAATGCAGTGGAGGAGGCTCTGTACAGGACATGCATGCTACCAAGTATCACCTTGCGGCTGTTGGCTATGTATAGACTTGCAGAAAACAGGCATCCCATTCAAAAGTCAGCTTTCTACAAAATAGGTGTGCCACTAAGCCATTGTTTAAACCCACCGAAACTGCACTGAATCATTTCCCTGAATAGCATCACAATGAAGTGGGTGTGTTGTTTTTAAATCAAGGTGTCTGCTAAGCAAGTTCTTTTAACAATTTTTGATTATCAGCACATCCTAGAAGCATACCATGTATCTCCTAAATTCCATGAAAATTGCACTTACAAACAGAAGGTGCCAAAAGAAGCAACTGCACCAAACAAATTAGGGAAAGTAAAGGCTGGATTCCAGGAAGAAAACACCTTTGGCCTGACTGCAGAACTATGCTGCTCAGGATATCCATTAAAACCTTCACTGCTCCTATCTAACCAGGCTACTGAATGCAATCCGTCAAAAACAGGTTAACCTGACATCCCAGGAATAGTTTTCCCCATGGTTTTGGCTCTCCAGCCTGTCACAAAGAAGCAATTTTATCTACAAGTGTTTTGTCTGGGTTTTTTCTCCTTTTTTTTACCCCCCCCCCCCCAAAGGAGTATTCGACTAAGCTTCCCTGCCCATATCTAGGCACCTTTTAATTGACATGTACTTATGTGGTATTGAATTGCATACTGCTCCTCCACCACAGAATTACATGCTCTTAACCTCAGCCAAGAAGTAAGAAAGTTCCAGTAGGCCAATTTATCAGACAGCAAAAGTATATTGGAAGTGCTCAAACCAAACAGGTTGTAATCTCTGAAGGTACACATTATCAAGGGGCATTCTGGCTTCAACATGCACCTCTTCAGGCAGAAACTCCTGGGGAAAATGCAGCACTCAGCTGGCCAATATACCTTTTTTTCCCCTTCCCTCCCTCCCAGATCAGATAATTAAGCAAATGTATTCTGTGCCTAACAGGAGAGCAAGATATGCCATGGTACTTCATACTTAAGAGGCAATTAGAGATTCCTAATTCAAATATATTGCCACCTTCTGTACTAATTTTCTAGTATATGATCCACATCTCTTTCAGGGGAATTTTCACTATGTAACAGTGCTACTAAAACACATCATATCCCAGAAAGAGACACCTAGATAGGATAACAGTCATAAAAGGTATGTTCTGTGCTGGATGAAACAAGTAATACATTTCAGTTTTCTTACAGGAAAGTGTCTCCTACAGTAACCTGCTGCTGCTACAAACGTAACTACTAGAAGACAAGACATCACCTTTCACATCCAGGAGGGAACCATTCCTCTCCATTGTTCAGCCTACTGAAAAGGGCAGTTACAACTCAGAGCATCATCCTGACATCAGTGTACTTTCACTAAGATTATCTGTGGATTTCAGAGTCTGAGGTTCATTCTTCCTACAGCCACAAACCAGCTGGGAGAAAGCACTTTGATTTTCTAAATGTGAAGTGAGATTTTTGCCTTCTCCAGCTGCTGCATTAAAGGAGGTCTTAGTGAGACCTAGCTGATATTCCACAGCTAACAGTTTCTAAGCAGTTCCAGAGAGGCAGGTGATCACCCAGCCAAAACTGTGCCACTACTAAAAGACAAACTCACACAATACATTTGACAAAAGGTGGCATTTTTGTGATCTGTATATGAAGCTGGAGAGCTTGGGTATCATCAGGCATTTCAATTTCCCTGACACTGAACATCATGAAGTCAGACTCCTGTAGCTGACAGCAGTGGAAGAGACTGGACCACTACTAGCATTCAAGCGAGCAACTCCTTTACAAGACATAAATCACAGACAGCTTCCACCAAAAGACTGGCAGCAGAGTAGAAACAAACCAGTCACTCAACTTCCAGTTCCTCTCCCCAGCCACAAGGCACATCCTCTTGTCTACAGCTCTAACAGTTACTCCCAAGTGTTAACGACACTGCCCTGTGGCACAGTTTAGCTGGCACCTACTAACCAAAGGTCAAAAACCTGTTAAGGATCCCTTAAGCATGGATCAGTTCCCTGATAAAGCAGCTTAATACTTTCACAGCTCATACTGCAGTTTTTCCTCTCCAAGAACATCAGTTTCTAACACCTTGCTCTCCTTGCATCCTACTCAGGCTCAACTGCAAATACTATTATGCAATGTATGTGAGCACTACATTTCCTATAGTTTCCGGAAGAAAGAATAAACATTGGATTTCATCCTCATTCCACAGCTGCGTGTGGGGAGGGAGGCCTCCCATCCACTCTTTCCTGAGGAATTTTGGAGCAGTGCAGAGCTCTCCCAGCTCAGCTGCAGCAGGCCCTGCTGCACTGTGCCCATTTCAGCTGCTGCCTGCCAAAGCTCACTGGGTGCTTCATCTGTGTGGCACTGCACAGGACAAAACGCTTAGGGAGCTGGCATCCTGCAGCCTGGCTTTGTTGTTAGAGGTAAATTGGAAGCATCAATTATTGCCAATAATCTGGTGAGTTTTTTCCATTCACTGGGGACTACATTAAGTGCAGACTTCTTTTTTGGGGCTTATTTCTAAGCGTGGTGCAAACTGATGACTGCTAGCACACATACTCAGAGTGTAGCCTATATCCAGAACATTTTGTCTCTCATTTAGCTATTGAGAAGTGAGTGCTTTACCCCACACCTAAAGAAATACCCTCAAGCTTTAGAGGAGACATGAATCTGTGTTAGAAAGAATTGTGCACTGAGAAGCGATTAGTGATACTGCAAACACAGCTATGAATGATGAATATTTACATATTACACCTCATTAATTCATCCAGAACTAAGTTCATAGGTTTGAAGAGTTAAACATTTGTTGATGCTACATGAGTACCTACTCCATTCAAAGGCTGTCATCTCACTAATTAGTGAATTTGGTTAGAACTTGCAAAATTTGAGAGGAAGTTTAGTCTTCCCACGTGTCAACTGAATTAAGGAAATAATTCAAAACCTAGCAAATTGATTTCTGCAGATGCCTCCTGAAACAATAAGGACGGTCAAGTATCTTGTCTCATCATATTCCTGAACTTTCCACACTTACTTGGCCTATTTCCTGGCATACAAACTTCCCCTTTGTGTTTGCAGGTAGGTGCTGGCAAACAGCATGTTTTTATAAAAAACCAGAAATGTTATCACATGTTCATATTCATACGATCATCTCCCATTCAAATCCCATTCAAAGCATTCAAATTCCATTCAGTAAAACACCTCCAAATGCTGAACCCTCCTTATCACACATCATGCTTTTTAACTAAGCCTGAAACTTGAAAGAGAGATTGTGTACAAACATTGTAAAAGCCTCTTCTTTTTAATATAGGCAATGGTGTTATTCAGGGGTTTAATATCTGTTCCCTGCAATAAAAATTAAAAGGGCAAAGCAAAATGGGCTCCTCAAACACACAACTACTCCAAGTATTTTCAATGAGGATAGAGACAACATTTGCCAATAGAAATCATTTCATGTTTATCACCCAATCACACACTTGTTAGACAAGGGCAGCACAAGATTAGCAAAATAAAAGTATTTAATTATTCACAAGTCATCCAGACTTGTGATGTTTTCCTTAAGGTGTGAACAGCTGGCTACAAAATTTAGACCAGATGTTGCTCTTAAAAGGAGCAGTGATTTATAAACAGGCAGTTTCACCATGACCAACACAGCTACAGAACTGCACAGCACTATATGCACCTATTTAGAGATTTCTGATGGTGAAGAAAAGTGAAACATCTGGTTCAAGATTATTATGAAACAGATAAATCTCATCACATAACTCCAGAGCACAACTTTTCAATAGCACAGCCTGATGTGCAAAAAGGAACCCAAAAGTCTGCAGACAGATACTTGCACTTGTATTAGGCATCATTATTGTTAAGATGGAGTTTAGAATGACCATTAGAAGGCCAACATAATTTCCTTTCAAGCTGTTGACTTTGATGCCTCATTATGTAGAGAATCACTCCTATCTGCAGATTCACTGGGAGAGTTGCATCACTGTCTCGTACTAAAAGCATGTAGGGCTGTAACATGAATAAGCATTCACACATCCAAAATGAAGGGGGTTTTGTTCTCCCTCATCTACAAAAATCTTTGGAGACAGCCAGAAATTTTCAACATGGATGCACACACTAGGAAGAGTTTGGCATGGCTGGATGTCAGGACAAAGACAAATGTTATATGCATATGACACGGGTGAAAGCATGACTTCCAAGTGTGAACAGCAACATAGCAGCAAAACCTGCAAGAGAACTCCTCTGGCTTAGAGAACTTACTCTGTTTCTTGATGGTTGATATGTTCTAATGATTACTTGTGCTCTAACAGAGAAATAAAGCACATTTTTTAAGTAGGGAAGAATCTGAACAGGGCTATACAAAGAAGAGGGGAGTATTTCCATTTGAGAAACATAGTGCTTACTCAGTGTTTCTAGGCAGTGATTCTGTCAGGTCATCAGTTTCCCCGGTTCAATACCCCATCTTATAACACAGAGTATGAGCTGTGCCAATAAAGTATATATTTCTTTTAAAAGAACAGCTATAGCTTCTACCCTAAACTTAGATGCTTACTACAGCTTATCCGGCTGTTGTATACTACAAGTCAGAGATGAAAATTTTCACCTTTAAAAAGAAATCAGACTCAAAAAATATTTTTAAAAAAAGGGAAAAAAACCCCAGAAGAATATCTAGGAGATTACAGAGTGTTCTCCTGTAAGCCATACCCAGTCCCAGCTATCCCAACCTTTTTATATCTATGCACTCCTATATCCCCACACTGTCCGAAAAATTCAGATTGTCGTCTTGTTTAAATAAACTTGAAAAGGAGGTTTAAACTGTTCTTCTTAGGCAAACAGTTGCAGTTCAAATTTAGCACTAGGAGTAGTCAGATTCAGCAGCATCTGTATTGGTCGACAAGCCTAGACATGGCAGGGTGTTTTGCCAGGAATTGCACAGTATGCCCATGTCACTTATCTCAGAGAACAAATCAGAAACACAAACCACCAGGATTTGCTTAAAACCTGTTAGCCTAACCATTTGGCCAGGATGATAGTCCAGAGAACATCTTATACACCAGAAAGTTCTTTCACTTTCACACCTTCTATTTGTAGGTCATCACTCCATCATCAACTTCAAAGCCAGGCAGCAACTCTTAAGGTTTCTTGAGTCAATTCATTCTTAAACTTTGCATCATCCACCTGAACCATAAAAGCAGATTTTGTCCTGTGACTGTTTAACTTTTAAGATAAGTGATTTACTGGTACAAATCGCAGTATTTAAATCTTTACTACTCATCAGCCTTTATGAGCAATACAAGATCTTCACAGAAATGAGTTGATGATGTTTTGACATTATGCACTGAAGCCACTATAATCACATTTATCATGTGTGTAGGAGTCAGGAGGATTTAGATATATACTCCACCTCAGTCTGCCCATCCAGTAGCTTAGGTTGAATTTTTTTTTTTTGGTACTGAGGATTTTCAATAAGACATTTAAAAGAATATTAACAGCCTATCACAAGCCTATGAAAGTTCTACATCTCTTACACATGTTCTTTGAAAGGTGTTTCATCTTTCTCACAAATCCTAATGAAATCAGTAACAGCAGCTCAACTTTTCAGCTCTTGCTGTGTTAAGTAATTTGTAAGAACGAATCAAACATAATACCCTGATCACCCCCAAAGAAAACTACTTCCATCATGTTACGTTGCCTTTCTAACAAGTATAGGTGCAGAACTACTGCAGTACTCAAGTTACAGATGGGTGAACAAAATGTTTCTGCATTCATACAGAATAGTTTCTACATAAAGAAACCAGTTTTCAAACATCAGCAGAGTTAGAATATAAAGGAAAAAATATATTACCACTCAAAGAACTGCAGTGAAGATAAGTAAACTGAGGGTCAACTCCTTCTTCCTTTACCATATAATAAATGTAACACCTTCAATAATTAGAAACAAGCATCCTTGCCTATTAAAGTCTTTCCCGAAGTTAAGGCTAACTAGAGGTGCAACAGCTAACCCAAACCCCAATTCCTGGGCAAGGGAAAGTGTAATGTTCTAAGAGATGGCGAATCATAGCACTAGTATCATAGCACTACTAAAAGCAATCCCCACTGTCACACTTGGGACTGTGCACATATACTACTATCCAGACACTGAAATGACCCATGTAATCCAACCAGTTCAAGATGCTACGGGGGGGGGGGGAGGGGCACCCCATGCATTTGAAGTTTCCACATGTCATTTTAGCTATTATAATGATTTCTGATCTGTCTCACTTGAAAATGCCCAGGAGGTCAGTGTGACTATGTGTGAAAGAGGAGAGAAGCATGACATGCACCAGCACATGGTCTAAGAATATTAAAACTGCTATCCGACAATTCTGGGTGTCACTATGCAGTGCTGCTCTATCACACACACATGTATCTCCACACACACACTGTCTTGCCATCCACACCATCAAAATATTTTACAGAATCCACACACTGCTGAAGTGCTACCAAACCACTGAATAAACAGGGATAGAAAGCAAAGCAGCTACATAACCCTTTCAGCATCTCAGCTGCCAGGTGACAGACTACAACTGCCACAACATCAACCATCAGCTACTTTTATGCATTTCTCATATTTACCCTTCTTTACATCAGCCAATAACAATCACTTACTATAATTAGCAAAAACTGTCATTATGATACATAACCAAGTTTACTTGTGGCAGTTAAAATTTCAGATTCCTCCCCAGCATTTTGTAATTCCAGGTATTTTCCTTTGAGAACAAATGTTCATTACATATTCTCAGAAAAATCAGACAGCAAAAACTTACTAACAGAATGAGTGTAAAATGTGGTTTTGCATGAGATCATATACTACAAAATGTAAGGGTTTGGGGTTTTTTTATGAATAAACTGGAACAGTCACCAGTATGACACAAATCAAAATAGAAGTAACAGACATGATCTAAACAGAAATTGACTGGAACATGTTTGTTTCATTCTTGAAATTTCAGTTTATGTTAAATCAGTCAGCCTTCACCTCATTCAAGTATTTCAAATCAGGTGAGTGAAACCCAGTGGGAGGGGGCTGATCATTTTATTAATACACAACAAATTGACTCGAGGTAAATTTTTTCAAGCTTTGACTACTTAAACAGAGTAGTATATGCTTTTTATTTTTGGGAGAGTGGGGGGAAGGGAGCGGGGGGACCTCTGGGAAGAATGCTAACCTTATGAATTCTTCCTCTGGAATTTTAATTGGTAAATCTATAAGTAAAAACGTACCCAGCTGCAGGGAGCTGCTCCTCAGCCCCACCACAATCACAGAACCTCAGAGCCATGTGCTTAAGCCTGAAAGCAGCAGGCACATTTTCCCTCAGACACATTTCCCTGCCACACCTGAGCTGAGAAGGAGACTCCGACAGCAGCAGTTGGATTATGCTCTTCCCAATTTGTGAAGGCAGAGTGCCTCTAGAAGACATGCTTATCTCTAAATCTCTTCTTTTTATTGCTTCTCTTATTAGACATTTCCTACTCATTTTTGCAATAAATTTAGCTACACAACAACCTTGAGCTCTATTTTTATATACAGCATTGTTCAAAGAGCTTCCGAAAATTGTATTAGGAAAGAGAGAAAGGCCTTTGAACAATTAAGACAAGCTTCACAACAGAAATGTAATCTCAACACTAGCTAGTTTCTTTTTTCCCTTTTTGGAAAAATCCTCACATGGGGAATTAAGGCAGATAAAAGCAAGAGGTTTTAAAATAAGAAACTCAGTATTTTATGCATCAGAACCAACAGGGAAGCGCAGACTCTGGATGACACCTTTTAACCTGTAACCAAAGAGCTCTCCCAATGCATGCAGAAGAAGCTCCAGCTCAAAGAGAAAGTAAAAATAAAGCTCACCAAGTCAACAGCAGTTTGAAACAAGAGGTTACAATTCCTACATAATATAGCCACTCTTGACTTATTCACCAGAACACAAGGACTACAATGTATTAGAAGCACTACTGTTTCCCATTTGAGACTTGCAGGCAGTTTTCAGTGTAACAATTAATGTACCATATTTAAACATAATTAAAAGAAACGTTTTCATATGAACTCACACAGGAACTTGGTTTCTAGGATCACACTATATTCAGGAGCCTTGTAAAACACAAGGTTCTGAATAGTTTGTATCTGTATATATATATATACACATATATAAATATA
>NW_008660807.1:0-420 GCF_000695815.1 Acanthisitta chloris
TTTGGGGTTCAGGGACACTTTTGGGGGATTTGAGTATTTTTGGGGTGTCTAGGAGGTATTTTTGGGGTGTCTGGGAGATGTTTTGGGGTGTCTGGGAGATGTTTTGGGGTGCTCTGAGCCATCTTGGTGTGCTCTGAGCTGTTTTTTGGGCTGTTTTTTGGGGTGATTTGATGCCCTTTGGGGTTCAGGGACACATTTGGGGGGTTTGTGTGTTTTTGGGGTGTCTGGCAGGTGTTTTTGGGGTGTCTGGGAGGTGTTTTGGTGTGCTCTGAGATGTTTTTGGTGTGCTCTGAGATGTTTTGGGGTGCTCTGAGATGTTTTTGGTGTGCTCTGAGATGTTTTGGGGTGCTCTGAGCCATCTTGGTGTACTCTGAGCTGGTTTTTGGGCTGGTTTTTGGGCTGTTGTTTGGGGTGATTTGT
>NW_008660807.1:515-1068 GCF_000695815.1 Acanthisitta chloris
CCCTGAGCCGCGGGAAGTGCCTGGCCCTGCCCCACGTGTCTCTGCCCCACGTGTGTTCTGCTGCTGCAGCTTCCTCCAGCTGCTTCCTGCCTCGGCTGCACCCCAAAACCCCCCAGACCCCCCAAAACTGCCCTCGGCCCACCATGGTCAACCCCAACCTCTGGGCTGCAGGTAGAGGGGACGGGGGGGATTTGGGGGGTCCTATAGGGGTTTCACTTTTGGGGGATTTGAGTATTTTTGGGGTGTCTAGGAGGTATTTTTGGGGTGTCTGGGAGATGTTTTGGGGTGTCTGGGAGATGTTTTGGGGTGCTCTGAGCCATCTTGGTGTGCTCTGAGCTGTTTTTTGGGCTGTTTTTTGGGGTGATTTGATGCCCTTTGGGGTTCAGGGACACTTTTGGGGGATTTGAGTATTTTTGGGGTGTCTAGGAGGTATTTTTGGGGTGTCTGGGAGATGTTTTGGGGTGTCTGGGAGATGTTTTGGGGTGCTCTGAGCCATCTTGGTGTGCTCTTGCTGGTTTTTAGCTGTTTTTTTTGGGGTGATTTGATGCCCTTT
>NW_008660808.1:0-16113 GCF_000695815.1 Acanthisitta chloris
CAGGAGTGGGACGTAAATTCAGAGTGTTTTTCTTCTGAGCAGATATTAGAGGAATAGTCATAAGCCTTTTGACTCTGCAGCCTGAAGTTGGACAAGCAAGTTCATCACCTTAAATACATATAATAAATTCCAAAAGAATGTAGTACAGTTTTCCAGATGTCTCAAGAATGATTAGGGACTGCACAGTTTTGACAACAGACCTTGTGTTTTCAAATAAGGTTTCTTGTAGCCTTCCACATTACAGACAGACCTAGCTTAGCATGTCATGGAAAAACAAGATGGACTTTAACAAAAAAGCCTTGTCAGCCCTTCCAGTTTTCCCACTACATTTCTTTATTCCATTCAAAAGAGACTGATCTTTTTTCTTTTGTATTGGTCTTCTATTCTTATCATATTGCACAACTGAAAGATCTGACAGCCTTAGCTTCTCAGGTATTCATTTTCACCAAACTACTCTAAGAAAGAAAATTCATGAATGGGAAACAAGCACCAGAGACCCAAAGAGCTCCAAGAGCCATTCAGGGAATCAGTTCAGGGAGCACTGAGCCCAGACCTCCTAAGTCTAACAGGAGGACCTCAGCTATTCAATCATCCTTCCTTTCAATAGCACCATTTACCTGTCCAGAGATCACTTTCACATGATAACTCTTTTTAATTGAAAAAAATACTTATATGTTCAGTGTATGTTAGTTCCTAAGAAGAAAATCAGAATATTTTTACTGAATTACATTCATTCTGTGTCAGTTATTTATGGATACCAAACCTGTCACTCCTTATTCATAAAACACTTATGTATTAATTTGAATTAATGCAAATAAGGACCATTGATTCTTCTGACCCCTTTAATTCATTAGCCAGGCTGATTAGTTTTTTAGATAAAGTCAAAGGGAAAAAAAATACCCAAGGTGAATTTTGAAACAACTGTGTCAAACTGAAACTGATCCTGGAGTGATCCTTATCTGCAAACTACAGGATATTTGTTCCATTGAACGTCAGAAGGATAAAATCAGTCTAAAGTCTCACGTTAGCAATGGACAGCCACTTAAGAGCATTGCACCTGAGAACAGGCTTTACTTTATTGACCATAAAAGTAAACAATGTGTCTTATCATGCTCCTACTTAGGCAGGAAAATACTTTGAGATGGCAAATTTCTAAATTTTCCATTCTATAAGTATACAATTTTTAATGGGACAGTACTTTACTTAGAAACAGTCCTCAGCTCAGACCTTAAAACACCCACTCATCGCATCAGTAAATATTCTGGCCATATATTCTGACCTTTGTTTCCAGAACTGGGAGCTGGATGAAGGCACGGACATGAACTTCTTACAACCTAAGTGGAAATTTTCAAAGTGCTCAGTCTGGTGGGGACTACTCTGGCTCCAGGTCCCCCATCATATCATACAGCTGCTAAATCCTGGCTGCATGATATCATGATGGAGCGCTTTAAAACATTTCTCCTCAGAATATATATGTCTCCCTTTACAGCATAAAGAATGCTTAAGAATGGGGTAGCCACAGAATTAAGTTTTTCAAATAAGCCTGAAGAGTTTGACAAGGATTGTTGCAACACAAGGCAAGCCAGGCAAGTGATTCCAGGAAAAGGGAAGCTCCCACATCCTTGTGTTTAACCACCAGCTTGTCTGAAGTGTTCACTGGGGCCTGGGAGCTGAGATGACACCCTCCTGCTCTGCCCATGAGGATTTGAACCCATGGTGCCTCATGCCTTTCAGGGGAGGAAAGCCCTTTATCACATATTCTTGGGAGTGGGGGGGAGGGAGGAAGAAATCTCACTTCGATTTTTCCTTTTGGAGCTGCTCATTTTATATAGAATGATTAAATATTAATTGGCCAGAAGATAAGCATCATTCTCTAGGTGCTCCTTAGGGCAAGGGAACACCTGTGTTTCTATCCTGCCTCCTGTTTATATCTGCACAGGGACAGGAAATCAGGTGTCTCCTCCTGCTCTCTCCTCTAGCTCAGGAGAGTGCCTAGTGGCTGGGATGATGCTCTTTCTCTTGTGCCAAACAGCTGTAAGAGGAGGATGGAGGAGAGCTCCAGCCTGAGGTACCCCCACCACCTGCTGCTAGGGCACTCACCCCTGCCACTAAGCAGATGGGCAGAAAGGGGAGGGCAAACCTGCTCTTTCACTTTTAGAGATGCAGGAAGAGCAAAGGGAGAGGTACAAATCCTGGAGCAAGATAAATGTTTCACCACAGTCCACAGCAATTGGAGTCCACTGGAATCCAGAGCATTTGTAGTTCTTCTGTGTATGGTTATACTCTCCCCAGCTCAACATACCCCTCACTAAAGAAATATAGGTTTGAGGGTGGCTGAAATAAAGAACAGTGGCATCTAGAGCTGCACTAGCAGGTGTCCTGAGCCTGGAACAAGATGTATGAGGGTCTGAGAGCTGGCATTCAGCTGAAGGCCTGACAGCCTCCGGAGAAGGGGGCTTGGGGCAGAGAACCTATGTACCCCAGTTTGGTGGTTGCCTTATGGGCCACTCTACATATCAATAAAAGCATTGCTTGTCTTCCTTGGGTGTTTAGCTCTGAATCACCCATGAAAATGGGAAAATATTCCTTGAAAAATTTACCCGTCCTCTTTATAATCTTATTTTTGAATGTGAGTCATAGACCCAATTGCCTTCAGTTATGCAGAAGAAATGAAAGACAAGAGATTCCTGTGGATAAAGAGAATTTGTCACATCTATGCCATACCTGGCCATCACCTCACAGACCCTAGTAACAGGCTTATGAACGGGCAGAACCAACATGGCAAGAGCTCTGTGTCCTTCACCAGATGCAGATCACCAGCAAGAAGTTCACTTACACAATAGCAATTTAATTCAACCCTGTATTACGAAAAACTACTTGAACTATTTATATCTATGTAAATAATGAACTTTATGTCATGTATCATAGAAGACTGATTAATCCTTTCCTGCATTTCTTATTACCCAAGTATACTAGGTATGAAATAGTGTCTTGGATGGCGTTAAGAGATACCTTTGGAAATGCTGGGACAAATCTGCACACCACTTTTCTCCATATAAATGCATTTCAGACTTTACTCTAAACCCTCTGGAGAAAACAGGGTTCTTTCCATTCAGGTCAGACTCTTGCTCTGCAGGCAACACTTGTACTGACACATTTAAAATGAAGTATTTCTAAGATTTGCCTACACACAAATGAAGAAACTTGGGGTTTGTGGGAAACAGGATACACACATCAATTTTGGAGGCATATGTACCACAGGTCTCGAAAAATAAATGCAAGAAATTATAAATAATAGCAACTAATGTAGAAATGATTCCCACTTAGCTCTGTTTCTAAATTCTCTTCCTTTATTAGATTATTACCTCTGTTCTGCAGAAGTAATTTTTCCCTCTCAGATCCACTTCTTTTTAGCACAAGTGGAAACAAGAAACTTACCAGCTCATTTTCAAGTGGGCTAGTCACTAATCCAACAGCAAATGTGGACTACTATGCAATAAACAAATTAAGGTTTCAATCCATTAACACAAATATATAGCTATAAGGTCCCTCTGTCACTGCTAATCACTTTAATGAGAGGGCACTTACATGCCTGTTGTGCCCCCTGACCTGGAGGTTCACCCTTTTCCCAGTCACCCCTACATGTCCTAGCCTAGTCATTAGAGCTACAGAAGGATTTATCTAATTACTGGGGGTCATTATTCACCTAACCCAGCCACCTTGGTCCACGGAGGTGCCATGGCAGTTGTCAAACTGATTTTTCTCAGTACCATAGATCTCCCCAAGCTGGGGATCACCTGAAGGCCAGTTAAGCTGGCATTAGGGCTGCTTTGTGTGGATGATACAGAGCTGAGCTGGGTGAGTGTTAGGGCAACAGTATTTGGGACCCTGTCCAGTGGTGTGAGATTTCTTGGGCATGGTGACCTGGTACTGGTAACAATGTGTCTTACTGAGGCAAGGCTGCAGAAGCTGATAAAAGAAGGGTATTTCCTGCTAAAGATTTAAAGGACCTTTCTCCATACATTCTCCTAATTAATCCTGAGAAAAAAATAAAAATAAGTAATTGATATTTTTTTAACACAGAGAAACTGAAACATTTTAAGGTTTTTGTTAGCTTTTCTTTTACCCCACAAACTAATTTCTTTTTTTAAAAGAAGGTCACCAGAATATTCTGAATTATACACAAATGCACAAATGTTTGTTTAGAAAAGGACCAAGGTCCAAAGGGAGATGAAAAGAAAAAACAGAAAAGCTGATAATGGAGATTGAAGCCGAGTTACATCTCCCAGACTAGCACTCCCTGACAGCTAATAGCATTTGCATGAGCAGTATTTTCATAAATATCAGGCACTTAAAGGTGTTAGAAAGACTTCAGCATTGTCAAGGAGAGCTACGAAAACAATTGCACCAAATTCCCTTTGACAGTTCCAAATACTTTTATTTGCCAATGTAAAATGCTTAGAAGTGACCACTCCATAACTGCTTTGTCTCTGCTTTACAGCAATTAACAGCATAAAACCCATATATGCTACCAAGGGAAGGAATGAGAAATTTTACCTGGTAAGGATAACACCTTCTAACAAAAATAGACACCTATATTTAGGTTCTGTTACTTCATGCCTGGTTAATCTGGAGAGCATGTCCGGGAGAGCAACTGGTGTTAACCAGCCTGATAGTGTGATGCCTGCAGCAATACGAACTTGTTAATCTTAAGTCTAAAATAGATCTTCACAAGTGATTCAAGTTAACTATGTCTGATCTGACTAGTTTTATCTTAGACTATTCACTTCATTTCATCTGCTTTCTTTTGGTGCTGGGAAAATTTGACTCTAATTTGGCATATCTTGATCATTATGTATCCTGCATTGAACTGTAGAGACTAAAAATCTGTAGACTTTCCAAACTAATAGCTTGAGCTCAGTGGAGTTAAATAAAACATCAGACACTTAATTATGAAGACCATTCAGTCCCAGTTATGCCTATTTCAGTGGCCTTTGCAGTTGAAATCATCATAATAATCCCAATAAAAAAAATATTTATTCCACTTAGGAGGTTTAGGAAGAAGTCCATCTTGCAGCTACACCACAAAAGGCCCTAAACCTGATGAAGATGATAACCTTCTCTGCCTGCAGGGTAAAGACTTCACAAAGTGATGATGAATAGCTGCAGCTTCCACTGCTTTAATAGAATTTGTGCATTTGAGTTCTGGAGAGTCATACAGTGTGTTCACAAGTGCCTAGACATAGACTTTGGAGCCAGATATGAATTTCTAAACTGTATTGCCTGTATCAGGCAATCTAACTAAACAATAGATAGCACTGTTTTGCCAGACTTTCCTACTCTTAGGAGAAAGAAAGACTTATTTGAAAAACTAAGCTGCAAAGTGTTGCATTTTTACTTGTTTTATAGCATTTGTTAACAATTTGGTTCAAAGAACTGAAAATCACATTGGGCATTCATTTAGCTTAGATTATTAATAAGTTTATTCAACCTCAAGAGACCTTAAAAGATTTCTGTATCACAACATCAGGACTTAGAAGTCCAGAACTTTTCCTCTTTAAGAAGTTTCAAATACCAAAGAAATGAGGTTTTCAGTTTGCTGGAATTCAGGGAGAAAATGTAGTTTATCCAGAAGCAGTATTAAGATATTTCTTTATTACATAAAAATTCTCTGGCTCCTTTCTTCTTTGAATAAACTTTTTAAAATTAATCTTCACACTCTTCAGTTTTTCTCATGATATAAGATATGCTCTCAGCAGCAATCCTCCTTGTTGGGATGAGAGGAAGTGAACATTACTTGGCCCTTTCAGCCCCTGTCACCAGTGGCCCAGCCAGCTCCTCCCCCAGCACAGGACACAAATGTATATAGTTTCCTGCACATACCATGCTATGGGCTGAGTGTGTATAAAACCAGCAAGCAGATCAGTTTGATGGAATGAATACATCATTCTGCCTCCTAAAAGCACATTTCCTTTTTCATGTACACATTTGTGACAATTGTGACAGGAGAAGGATAAATAAGGCTCCAGGAGCTATTGGTCTGTGTCTGTTACAACCATACTAGTTAATGAAAAAAGACTTTTTCTCAAGGTTTAAATACCTTCATACAACACTCAAGACTGTCTTCAGACCCCTTCCAGATTGCAGCAGTGCTTCCCTGTCATCTGCACTGAGGATAAGTGCAAAAGTCTTGCTTGAACTTGGGCTGCATTGTGGGTGTCAGCTCTGGTGGGATTTCCTGGGCCATGTCTTCCACATACAAGTCTCAGATACTTTTAGGAGCATGCTGTTTCTGTTTGCTTGTGCTTTACTTTCTTTTAATTACATGGAGAGAGGAGATCATGAATCACAATTACCGGTGATCTCTCCGTGAAGAAGTCACCATGAAGAAAGCTTCCGCTGACTTTGTCACATAAAGAATCCAGCCTGCCCACTACGCCATCCTGTGAAATCAAAGCCTCCTCCCACTTTCTTGAATTGTATCTGCTTTGTACATTAGTTTTAAGAACAGATGACATTGATGATTTATGTGTAGCAAAAGGGAAGAACATGAGTCCTGTGTAAGAAACTAGAGAAGTACTACAGCGTTTATATCAACGTTCAAAGCATCAATAAGCCAGACATACACACATGCATTGTGGCTATGTGTTAAAAGAAGTCCTGCCCTGGCATCCAGGCAAGAGATGTGGCTTGCAATATTAAATAATATATCTTCAGGTTACGTGAAACACTAATTATAAAGATTAATCCCACTCCATGAACTTGGTATGTCAATGGAAAATTTATGGTGAAGAAGATTGTTCTAAGTCTCTAGAAACAGTGCTGTAAAGGCACACTGAAGTTACCAAACTTTTCTGAAAGGTAAAGGCTATAATTGTTTCAGAATCTTAAGAGCAGTATGCCCAGTTCCTCTACTTATCTGTACCCTAAATAATATCACAGAGAAGCAGGGAAGTGTCAGCCCAAAAGGCATGTAGGATATTCACGAAATACAGAAAACAATGCAATTTTGAATGGAAAATCAGAATGAGCCTGAGGGATGAAGGGAGAAGGATAATCCCTTCTGGGGCCTCCTTCAGGTCTAACTCAGGCTCTGTCAGGCTGCAGCATTGCTGGTGTTAAAGCTTCTCGGTTGGTTTTGTTCAATTCTTTGTGGCTTTCTGGGAGATTTTCTTCTGCCCATTCTGACCACAGATTCACATATTGTTTCAAGCTGCAGGACTAATTTTGAGGGCACAGCTCTTATCTGCAACTTTTGCTTTCCATGCTTTTCCACAGCACAGAGCCAAGTCCTTCCTTACCCTCCTCCAGGCTGTGGGAAGAGTAGGGATGTGATGAGAAGCAGAGGGACATACATTTCAAAATAGTCATTCTGAAATTTAGTGACTGATACGGTCAGTGAGACTTTGCTGAAAAGTTGCAGGAAACCTCTGGTCATTATTCTCATTCCCAGCAAGTCTGGGATAGGTTCACTGCAGACAAATTGACAGCTGGGATCCAGCCCAGGTACCTGAATATGTGGGATTCCCATGCTTCAGGTGAAGAGCCCTACTACAGCTAACTGTGGATCACAAAGAAAACCTGTGAAAAAATCCTGCTGGTGGGACTGTGGATGACAAGAGGCTTTTCAGAAGTGTCCCTATGCTTCTCTCACAAACAGATATGGGCCTAGAAACCTGAAGCTGAGATCAGTCTTGTGTTGCAATTGGTGAGACCAAGAGAAAAACACCAGGGCAAGTAAGTTTGTTCCCTGAAAGGACATAGGTAATTCGAAGTATTCATGACACATTTTTCCTGTATGGTTGAGCACAACACCTGATCAGTTGGTATGTCCACAACATGTACTTTCTCATGTAATCGTTTTGCTTAGTCTGGAACTATTTAATTATAGGATTAACTTTTCCTGATTTACACTGCTTCCACTTGGTCAAACTGGCAGCCCCACTGGTGGCCACAGATAGTCCTTAGTTGAGGAGAGAAAGAAAGCTCCTCAAAATCTTTTCATGGCAGGTACTAAATAACTCGCTGATGAGGAATAATGCAGCAGGTTGGTCTGCACAGCCCTGACATTTCTGCTCGCTCCCACACCACTGGTATCGCACGAGGCACAGTGGGAGTCACCTTGCAATCCAGGTCGATCTTGATCAAGAAATAACAAAGAACTTTGTGAGTTTAGAAAGAGGGCTGTGAGGCTAAAGTTGTAAACTGATAACAGGTTGGACACACTGCACTGTTGTGTTGTGAAAGCCTAACGTTTAGCTTCTGTTTGCTGTAACTTGCTAACATTTTCCATTCTCTGGCTGTTGTAAATGTCATTTCTTTCCACGGTCATGAGGCGAGGCCCTGATCTTTGCTCAGAAAAGGGTCCAGCTCTTATATCAAACCTGCTCACCATAATTTTACTGCAAACCTTGGACAATTTTGATAAGTGGTTATGTTACGAATTATTGGAGGTAAAGCTTCTAATCTTGAACTCGAGTACAAGCAGGTAGAATAGATTGAATATTGAAATAAAACAAACTAAATGTTTTTTAATGTATCACTTACAAGCTTCCAAGAAGCCACTGTGCTTATCAGATGCTGCAATCATTTCCAGGAGCTACTTAGAAGTAGCTGTCAATTCTCTTCAGAAGAGATATGCCTTGGAGAATTAATAAAGAGATTTCTTACTAAATTTCTCTTTTCTGATCTTGAACTCATCTACAAAGTAAATTATTTAAATTTCTAAAGAATATTAAGCTTTTTTCATAATAGATCAGAGGGACAGAAAACACTGTTAGCATCCCAATGTGATGTTCTATATTCTTGATAAAATCACAAGTATATTTTAATCTGTGGATAAGAAAGGAGATTTGCTGGTGGGAAAATGAAAAGAAAAAAGATAATAATAGAAGAAAGCAGCAGTCTATGTAAAAAGAGCTCATATAATTTTGGAGATAAATAGCATATAGAAGAGTTATTCTCCCTTTGATTACCAGCTGTTGATCTTCAGTGAGGGCTGTGCATAAGAACAGTCTTTACAGCTGAACTACAGTTATGGTATTCGCATGGAAAAAGTAAACAGAGTTACATGCCTGCTTCTGTAGACTTCCAGTTGCAATGATCGTTGATCACACAGATTTTTGTCCACAACAAGAACTCACATTGGTGTGCAGTAGCATGCAGTGACTGAGATTTTTTATTACAGTGGGACTTACATCATTTTTGCTGAGCTAGTTTTGAGTTCAGCACAGTTGGAAGATGAACCTGTTCACCTTATAATATTGTTTGCTTTATTTATTGTTTTTTCCATATTACCCTTTGAGACTTTCACCGTGTAATTTTACAGCTTTGAAGTTGTGTTAGTTGACCTATAACTGTAATAAAAGAATTTGGAATGAGATAACACAAGTTTTTCCATTACTTACAAAAGGTTGAGGCTACTTATTAAACACCTTCATATATCGTAACTTTGCTAAAATGAATACTTTTTCAAGCAACTGTTATGTTGTGGTAGATCATTGCAGCACGCAGATTGGATAGGATAGGTCTGTGCTGTGAACTCAAACAAGAAAAACCTGCGGTTTAAGTTTTTAATTCAACCTTTATGAAGAACACTGCATTTCCTAGTTACAAATTAACAGTATGTGATCCTGCATAACTACTCTGGGACACAGGTTGTGTTTCTCTTGATTCATGCTCTTCTTAAGGAGCATTGAGTTCAGTTAAGAAGATGTACAGAGAACAGAGAGGGGCATTTTGCTCTCATTCTGTCCACATGGGATTGACCCACAAAACCATTTAACATGGATCCCACCACATATAACATAGCCCAAAACTGGACCACCAAGTTTTGGTCATGTAGTCAGCTTTTCCTCCAAGTAGAACAATGCCCTATGGATGTGGCTGGACTGCAAAGCAGGTGTGTCTCAGGGTGCAACCTGCAGCCCTGGTCCCCCACTTGCCAGCACTGCAGGACCGGTGGGCGTACTCTGGAGTTTCCTTTCAGCTGTCAGCTCGAGTTTCTTTGCAAAACAAAAATAAATAAATAAATCAGTGCTCAGGAAATGAGTACTCTGGAAACAGGGACCACTGACACACACAGCTCTCCTCCCGTTGTGGAGCTAATGCTCTGCCAAAGCATGCATACTGCCCTGTAAGCTAGACGCGGTCTGAGTTCTTCAGGATGGGTAAAGTGAAAGTGTCCTAAATACTCAAAAGGGGCTCTAAAATCCTCAAAAGAGACAGACAATCCTCCTAAATTAGGATCCCAAATTTCCAGCAGTCTCCCAGTAAGATGTATCACAAGATAGGTCTCCAAAAGCTTCAGAAACTAACTTCTATCACTATTAGTAGCACTAACATTCCAGCTAACTACTTGCTAGACTAATAAACTGTGCTGAATTTGCTTGAAATGCAGGCAAATATATGTAATCCAAATAGTAGAAGGAAAATAAAAATCCAGTCTGTCATATAGCAACAAAAGCCACCAGAAATCCTACTGAAACTCACTGCAAAACAAGGATGAACACTGATTTTAATAAACATCGGATCAGGCTCCCAGAGCAAGCACTGGGTCGAGTGACCTGAAGCCAATCCCCAGTCAGTCTGTGCCACGGAGAGAGCTTAAGGAAACAGCTAAAGATTTCCTTGTGCCAGTGGTAACTTTGGCTGTAGCAGTAACTTCACAGCACTTCACATGCCACCAGTGTGAAGGTATTAGGGGATTGTGGTAGGTGGGCAAGAGGAGCTGTTTTTTCCGGCATGAGTTAGCTGAGTCATCCTCAAGCTGCTTTCTAATGGTATGAGTTAGGTCATCCCCAAGCTGCTTTCTAATGGTATGTGTTAGGTCATCCCTGAGGCTCTTCTAAATCTCCTAGTTAGGCAGGTATTTATCCGCAAGATACAAGAAATTACACAGTTTGACATTATCTTGGAAAGGATGGAGCTAAATACAGGAATGCTGCATGGTTTCACTTGTTCTATTCTTGGCGTCCTAGTTGGTCTATAGTACTGCAGATCATCAGACAGATCCCATGCACCTCAGACACTTTTCCTGGTAGCATTGATACATGGACAAATCAGTACAGCCTTTCATGAATTGTAGCATGAACATGGTGTTGTATTCCCTCAAACAAAAAAGCTGTTCCCCCATGCCTGGAGCCACAAGCTGTCATGCTCCCTGCCCTTGGGAATGGCTGGGCTGGAATGAGTTGCCAGGCCAGTGACACCTATGAGGTCTGTTCTGGGTGTCCGTGTACTTCTTGAAGGAAGGGAGCTGCAATGTAAACAATGAAGTGTTCTGATGGCTCTGAGGATCTTACAGGGTGGGAAGACATTGCAGAGCATGGTTGCATAGACTTTAGGCCTTCTAATGAAGAGGGATCTGTGGTTGAACATTGCCTCGTCATTTTGCTGCTCCTTGACAAGCTACAAATGAGACTGTAAGGATACAAACTAGATTAAAAAGGGATGAATTATGCCCTGGCTTGACCTGTCAGAAGGTTAAGGCTTGGGAAATGCTGCAATCTAAATTCACAAGTGACTCATCAATTTGCAGTTTCTATTAAAATGCATTCCACATCCTCAAAATTATTTTGGACAATTCCATCTTGTGCATGAAAAATAAATTTTTATACAATGCTGCCTGTGAAATACAGTGAAGGCTCGTGTACATCACTATTTGCATAATATATTTCCTGTGCCAATAGTGGCTTACCATAATGGCTATATAAGCCAAGGGCACACTTAAGATAGAGTGTGCATTTCAATGCTGCATTTTCTTTTGAAGTTTTAAAGAATCAAAATACTGATTGAAATGCAGATAAAGAAAAAAAGTAAGCAATAAATTATTCTGTAGTAGCCAAATATTGTGGAAAGACGTTCCTCCATCCATGGACAGCCATACTTGATGGCAATTACACACATATTCAAGCTGCTTTCTAGAGCCCCACACTGCGTCTGAAAATTCTGCCACAGCCCAAAACAGGTACCAACACTGTTACAGCTGCTCTGCCTGGTTTATATGTCAAAAGTAAGCTTTGGGATCTTATTTGAGTAACTGGAGCAAAGATACACCTGGGAAGAAAAAAAGTCTTCCCAAGGTTTTGGGTTCCTAGGATCACTTTATAAAGCACCAGCCCTTACCTATCATCTGGTCTGTGCATCTGTCACCATTAAGACTGACAACAGCAGGACTCTGTATAGGTACAGGTGTTTGCTCTTGTTCAGAATTAAATAATCTGCATATTTTTTCTCTTATGAAGACTTTATCTATTCGCTTTAAAAATGCCTATGTGGTTGGGCTTAAGATGAAAGGTGAGCCTGCTTTTAGAATTTAGGAGACCATGAAGCCCAAAAATTTTGTTGAAACCTTACCTATCCTTCCAGTTAAGCGTTTTTCAGATGTGTTTTAACACAGGAGTGTAGTAGAGTAAGAGACACCTTCTCTGTATCTGACAATCATGAAAAGGTTCTAATTACAATCTAGGGAATCACTTGCTTCAAAATGCTTCTTACTGTTACAAGCCTCTATAGGAAGGGCAGACTCTTGTGAGCAACTACAGCCAAGGACCAGAACTTCCTTCCACATCTTTCAAGACTGACTGTGCTGCTAATCGTGACTCAGGACCAAATGGGAAAGAAGATATTGATATGGCAATCCAGCTACAACTCAGGATCACACATGAATTTGGCTTTTCAAAGAAGAGGTGACACAATGGTCTCTGCCTTTGACATATCTTCTGATGGTGAACCAAGACTACCAGAGTAAACAACTACTGTTGTCCCTGGGGAGCTTTTGTGCCATTCCTGTAGGACTTGCTCGTTTGAAAAGTTCTTACATTTGGGTCTCTTTTGGTCTCTGCTCACCAAAATCAAGTTTGTGATCTTTCACATTATGCTGAAATGTTGGTGTTTTCTGACTGAGAATTACTTGCTGTGTTATTTATTGCTTTTATTTGGGGGGTATTTTAGATTGGATTGCTATTCTAATTGGCATATTTGATTTCCACACATCTTGAGAAACCCTTGCGCTATTACTGCTAGGTGTTTTCCAGAGACTGAAGGCAGAAATCTGTTAGACAGAGGTAACAAGTCTCAGAAAAGCCACACACACACACACACACACACACACACACACACACACACACACACACACACACACACACACACACACACACACACACACACACACACACACACACACACACACACACACACACACACACACACACACACACACACACACACACACACACACACATTTATTAATGAAAAGCATTTGAAGAACTGCTATGAACAACAAATGTTTTCAAAGAAATCATCATCACTTAGATTCTGGATCAAATTCCCAGCTGGCTTCAGTGTAGCATTTCTGACTTCCGCCAGATATGGATCTGGCTCGTGCAACTCTAGATAAAATGAATGAAGAGGCTTTGGCTTCTCGGTGAAGTAATCCATTAATCAATGTGTATATATGTCTATCACCATACATATAATTTCTGAAAATATGAAGAACTTTGTCCTTATATAAAGCCCTCTAGACTCGCTGGGAAAAAAATTGGATGGACTCATTGGGTTATGGATCACATCCTGTATATATCTACATTTTGAAATCTTTTCCAGTGCTTCCGCTTTCAATGGAAATTAATAGCTTCTTGGAATTGAAATGACCAGTTTCTGATTTAGTTTTGCATAAGAAGCAGAGTCCAGTGGGATTAAATATGAATGCTGGCTTGGTAATTCATTAATCATGAAATATGGTGTGCAGTTAGTTACATAAGTGATTATTTTTGCACAGAAATATCTGCTACTTCTATGGCTGTGCAGGAGAATCACATCAAGTGCAGCAGTGAGAACATACAAACCCATTCACCCTGAGATACTGTTTTACAAAGAACACACAAAGATCCATAAATGGTCTGCAGCCAATACTGATTTCGTAGATGTTAGCATAATGAGAGGTCAATGTGTCTAAGCACCTGCACTTAATTACACAACTATGGGGAGAAGCAGCAGAGTTGGAAGTTCCTGCGAGACTTCTTTCAAATCCTCCTGGCCACATATGACCTATGTAAAATATTTTATTCTGAGAACTTTTGAAAATGTAAACATTGCAGCCCCTGTTCATTTAAAAGTCTGAACAGTCAGATGAACAAGGTTGAGCTGGCCCCAAATAATGCTAAATTCTTCACTCCCATTCAGCTGCAGTCTTCTGGGTCAGGGAAAAGGAACACGCACAAGATTTGATGTGCCATTGGAAAATGGTATGCAGCAGGGAGCAAATCAACATAAGATGCAAGTCAGAGGTCTGTTGAAACAGGTTCAGTACTCGGTTTCCTTTCCTGCAGGCTTGCTGGAAGCTGAAATTCTGCACTGGATGGAGTAATTCAATACGCTTGGTGTATAAGAAGTTGCCTCACTGGCACAGACCTCTTCTATCTAAAAATGATGGAAATGCTAGTTCCACCTTTGTCTCCTTCCAGTGTCCTTGCGTCACTGGCACCCCCTTGTCTTTTCCAAGTACAAAGGATAATCCCAGGCTTGATTCACTATGCTTTCACTTGTCAAGGCCAGAGCTCTGCCATGTCCTTTCTCCTTGTAAAAAAAAAGGCCTCATGAATTCTCTCTTTGCTTGTCATCATTGCTACTTTACAGAAACGCGTTAGTTTCAGATTTTTGTTTTTGAGACAAGGTGTAGGCAGACTACAGAAATTTCAGGATATGGTTTCCACTAAATTCTACTCTCAGAAATCCATGCCTGGAAATCAGTTCCTAGATGGGAAACTGACACAGTAATTTTTTTCTTTTTTTTTTACATGGCGAAACACAGAGCTTGATTGTAAGAAAATATTTAAAATGTCTTCAGTACTTTTGCAAGTATAATGGTATTCGTGGCTGAACATCTGTCACTAATAGGAATATTTTGAAATGAAGAGATGAATGATCAGATTCTTTTGTCTTTTCTCTTAGGTGCTGCTTTGTTCATCAGCTAACAAAACACAGACCAACATGGTGTATCTCCTGAAGAACTCAAAACCAGGCAGCAGCAACAGAAGGGGAGAAAGCTGCACATGACAGGTGGAGAAACAGGAGAATGGAAAGATGGAGGGAATCAAGTATAAGGTCTCATGATTACTTAATTGCTATGCCCACATCTTGTTCCAAATGCATACAAGATATCAGCCACCCAATCTACTGAAATCCCTCTCAGGACATGTCAGGCTTCAACTAGGCATCCACTTCTCATCCTGCTGGGTTATCCTTCCCCACTGGTATTTTGCTGTCTTCTGCATTATCCTACTGTTTTCCTATGCCTACTCTATATGTGAGTCTTAACATACTATTGTCCTACTGTTGTTAATGTCAATGCACGGAGATTCCTGAGTTTCCCAGCTGTTCTCATCCCTCATCCTTACTACACTACCTACTCTATTTGCCAGTATCCTGCCAGCCAATTGTCTTGACTATGGAAGCATTGTAACTCAGTGCAGCATCTAAGGGATACTGCTACAAGGCAAAAGGCAGTTTCAGTGCTTCAGAGTACCTACTTAGCCCTAATAACTGAAATGAGACATGTCAAAAGGGACTTAATCATCATTCCTATTACAGCAACATGTTACCCCATGACAGAAGTAAGATTTTTTAAAGCTGTTCTGTCCCCTTCCACCAGCCCACTGCCAGGAGGGCAAATCTCCAAAGCTGGTCTACCAGAAACACTTGTCCATTCAGAGCAGACTGCGGTAGTGTCCCTCGTGCCTTGCACTGTTCCTATATTGTCTCAGTACGGATTCCTCAGGAGGAATACCAGGTTAAAGGGTTGCAGCTCTTCACAGATCAACTCTGCAAAGCTGTCTGCAGGTCTGGATTGAGGATGGAGCGGTGAAAAACGCATGCCTCGCACCCCACATGGTGTCCCAAGTAGGTTTTTTTTGTAGTGGGACATCCTGAGCTCCTAGTAGCTGCGCTCTGACATTCAGGACCGTCTCCCAAACGGGAACCCCCCGGCTAACCCGGGAGGCTGTTCTCGCCCTCTGTCCTCCGTCTCACGGACGTGCTCTCCACAGCCAGGGACCGGCGGTCACCCCTGGCTCACCGCACTGCTGCCTTCGCTCGGGGCCCCGCTCGGCACCC
>NW_008660809.1:0-8095 GCF_000695815.1 Acanthisitta chloris
AAACTCATATGCAACCTTTTACACTAAGACCTGCCCAAATCTGCTCAGCTAAGGTGTGGAAAGAGGAGCCTCTCACTTCCAAGGCTTTGGAGACATGGCTGAATTGGTGTTTGGTGCATCATATGGGATAAGGTGTCACCTGTGTCTCTGGATGTTTTTCACACAAAATGGGGCTTGTTTTTCAGTGGCTGGAGGAAGATGCTGAGCAGGAGGAACATGATGAGCAGGAGGAGGAAGATGAGCAGGAGGGATCTGAGGGGCTGCAGGAGATCACAGCACCAGAGCCCTCAGCTTCTGCTTTGAACAGGGCTGAAATGGAGACTGATCAAGGGGTAATCCCAGCTGGGCCCAGTTGGAATCCTGTAATGGTTTGGGTTGGAAAAGACCTTAAATATCCAGGGTCACCTTTTGCCATGAGCAGGGACACCTTCCACCAGACCAGGTTGCTCCTACTTGGCCTGGAACACTTCCAGGGATGGGGCAGCCACAGCTGCTCTGGGCAGATCCCAACTCTTGCAGATGGGTTTTGCTCCAAAAACCTGCCCAAATCTGCTCTCCTGAGGCATGGGAATGGGAATCTCTTACTTCCAAGGCCTTGGAAACATGGCTGAATTGGTGTTTGCTGCATCAAATGGGATTGGGTGTCACCTGTGTCTCTGGATGTTTTTCACATGAAATGGGACTTGTTTTTCAGTGGCTGGAGGAAGATGCTGAGCAGGAGGAACATGATGAGCAGGAGGAGGAAGATGAGCAGGAGGGATCTGAGGGGCTGCAGGAGATCACAGCACCAGAGCCCTCAGCTTCTGCTTTGAACAGGGCTGAAATGGAGACTGATCAAGGGGTAATCCCAGCTGGGCCCAGTTGGAATCCTGTAATTGTTTGGGTTGGAAAAGACCTTAAATATCCAGGGTCACCTTTTGCCATGAGCAGGGACACCTTCCACCAGACCAGGTTGCTCCTACTTGGCCTGGAACACTTCCAGGGATGGGGCAGCCACAGCTGCTCTGGGCAGATCCCTACTCTTGCAGATGGATTTTGCTCCAAAAACCTGCCCAAATCTGCTCTCCTGAGGCATGGGAATGGGAATCTCTTACTTCCAAGGCTTTGAAGAGGTGGTTGAATTGGTGTTTGGTGCAGCAAATGGGATTGGTTGTCCCCTGTTTCTCCACGCATGTTTTTCACATGGAATGAGATCTGTTTTTGCCTGGCAGGAGGAAGATGAGCTGGAGGGATCTGAGGGGCTGCAGGAGGACACAACACCAGAGCCCTCAGCTTCTGCCTTCACCAAGGCCAAACCAGGGACTGATCTAAAGGTAAACCCAGCTGGGCCCAGCTGGAATCATAGAATAGTTTGGGTTGGAAGGACCTTATATACCCAGTCCCACCCGTCTGCCACAGGCAGGGACACCTTCCACTCATTCAGGTTGCTCTAAGCCCCATCCCACCTGATCTGGAACATTCCAGGGCTGCTCTGGGAAACCTGTTCCTTCCCATCTAATGTTAATAAACACTCTCAGGAGTTATTGCTTTTATCCTTACATCCAGCAATGAGCATTGTTGCAGTGAGGAAAATCCACTCATTTGGAATTTGTTCTCTTATATTCATAGTAGTTTTTCCCTGGAATATTCCCTTTCTCCTTTTCCCTGCTGTGCTTCTTGCTGCAGTGTTGAGGGCATAAACCAAAACTGCTCCAACACTGGGATTGTTTTTTTGACAGAGTTCTATGATCTCCTTCGACTCCCAGGAGCAGAAGAGCAGCATTTCCTCTCTGGTCACCTGCTCTAAAACCCACGGGACCGTTCCCAGGTATCACTCAAATGTTCACTTGTTTTAAATCAGGACAAGTTTTGAATCAGCTCAAACTCTGTATCTCATTTTAGGGCACTTACAGCAGTTTAAGTGATGGAGAAGTGACAAAAATCTTTAATTTACAAAAAATACAAAATATTTTGGCCAATACTAGAAGTTATTACACAATTATTGAGCATAGGCTATCTGGAGGAAGTGGCTGAGGGAAAACATAGGACCTACATGCTCCAGAGATTTTAGCATATTCAGTTCCTGTGTCTCAGGTGAGGCTTCAGCACCTGAATGATCCCCTGAGCCCTCCTCATGTGGGTTTTCCTCCACAGATCCTCTGGATATTGAGCCACTTCTGAATCACTGGCCAGAAAAACACCACAGGAATCTCACCAGTTGTCAGGCACATTATGCTTTTTCCTCTAAAAATCTTAACATCAGGTGTTTGTTAGAAATTTAATGCATTTTACAGAAGGCAGAAAACACCAGACAACAGCAAATCCCTCTCAAATTCCTGCAAATATTTTGCCCCCTTTTTTTTCTGATGGTAATAATTTTTATTTTGCTAATAATTTGCTAAAAGGAAGAAAACTTGTGTTGTCAAAGACTCCTGGCCTGGTAGCCATGAGGAAATCAGGATCAGTAAGATCCTTCTCCTCAGTTTTCCAGGCACAACAACACTGGAAAGAATTCTCAGCAACTCTCTGCCTGCAGTTGTTTTAAATACAGAATAGAAACTTCAGCTGAACACTTTATTTTTGAGTTAGACTTCTCTATAGCTCTCCTTTTCCTGAGTAATAATATAACATTCGTTTTAGGGAACACAACATCCTTATTTTCCTGTTTTTTCCTCCCCACTTAGATCCAAGAAGCGAATCCAGGCATTTGTGAGAGTCAAGCCCACAGCTGATTTTGCCCAAGATATGATCAAATTTGGGCCAGACAACAAGGTAGGATGAAAGAAATTCCAAGTGGGAAAGGTTTGGAGTTTGATTTTGGTTTTGCCTATGGAAAGGCAAAATTTTTCCATCCCTTAAGGCCATGGATAACATTTTGGGGTGTGTTTGTTCATTTGTTCATGCTTGACAGTGGTTTTGTCTTAGCAAGTGACTATGGAAAACATACTGGTGGTGATACAGTCACTAGGAAAATCCTCCAAAGGACTGGGACTGTCTGATCCATGAGGAATTCCCAGTGGTCACCACAATTTGGCACAGGCTGTTTCTGTCCTCACCTTATGCAAGTTCCTCCCTTCACCTTCTCTTGCTTAATTAAGGATTTCCCTAAGGGACACACAATCACCTGAAGTTAAGCAGATGAGCTTAACCACAATCCTTTTTCATATGGAATATCTGTCACTAGGAACTTTAGGCTATTACCAGATAAGCTGATCCATCGAAGGCAATAAACCAATATTTGTGTCCCAATTCCTACTTACCTCCAGGCCTTCAATTCCTGAAACTCCTCCTGGATGTTGGATTTACCTCCCTCTCTTTTTTGGCTTGCAGAGTATGGGCATATACATCAAAAAAGATGCCAAGAAAGGAATTGTGAATAACACACAGACTGACTGGTCCTTCAGGCTGGACAAGGTTCTGCACAACACCTCCCAGGAACTGGTTTATGAGGCTGTGGCCAAGACCTTGGTGTCTGAAGCTTTAATTGGTTACAATGGTGATTTATGGCTATTTTTATGATTTTGGCAAGGAATGGAGGTTTGATTTGTTGTGAACATTAGCTGTTCTGTTTGAGGATCCCTCCTGAGTTTCTTCTTTTGCCTTTGCATTATTTTAGGCACCATTATGTGTTATGGGCAAACTGGGGCTGGTAAAACTTACACCATGACAGGAGCAACCTCTGAGTACAGGCAACGAGGGATCATCCCAAGAGCTATCCAGCAGGTACTGGATGTGGATGGGATGGGAAAAGAAGCTGGAAGGAATATCAGAGACATCTATTGTATCAGCTCTTGCTGATAAAAAAGAGTTTTAATACAGTGAATATCTTTTATATCTCTTTTTTTTATTCATTTTACCTAGGGGATGGTCATAAAGAAACAAAGGAGCTTTATTGTCATGCACAGAGATTGCTCCTGGTTAATTCTAGGAGCTCACACAAGGCTCTTGCTGCTCCCCAAATGTCACCAAACCTTTAAAATTGTTAATTTCCAAACTATCAGTTTGTAAAATCTCATTAAAACTGTTCATAAAATCATTAGGGTTGGAAAATACCTCTGAGGTATAGGTTGCACAGAGAAGCTGTGGCTGCCACATCCAAAGGAGTGATCAAATCCAGGCTGGACAAGGCTAGGATCAACCTGGGCTAGTGGAAGGTATCTGTGCCCATGGCCGGGGGTGGAATGAGATGATCCTTGAGGTCCTTCCAACCCAAACTATTCCATGATTCTCTGATTCTATAAGATCATCAAGTACAACTCAAGTCCTTAGGCAACCACAGCTCAGATTTAGCCCCACATTCCCCTAGCTGCACTGAAAGCTGCTCAGAAAGCTATAAATATTTCCTCTAGAAAGCCATAAAGGGCTAAAAATTCTGTCTGTGAACCATCACAGCCACTAACAAACTTTTTGTCTTTGTTTAGATCTTCAAGGCAGCTGCAGATTCCCCTGATCTCTTCATCTCAGTGCGAATATCCTACCTGGAAATCTACAACGAGGCCTTGTTTGACCTTCTGTCCCCAGTGGCAACCCGTGGGGGCAGTGACACACAGCTGGCAGTGGTGGATTGCCCTCAGGGTGTTTATGTGAAGGGTCTGTCTATACACTCAGTCAGCTATGAGGAAGAGGCTCTAAATCTTCTTTTTGAGGCAAGAGAAAACAAATTTGCTTTTAATCTGATTGTTTGTTGGCTGAGGGAGGAGGAGGTAGGAAAGCAGGAGATGTGTGGCCAGGACAGCTGGAGGGAGGTTCAACCAACTCTTTTTGTCCTCTTTGGTGTGGGTAGGTGAATTGCTAACTCTTTGCAGCCCTTGCTCTTGCAAGGAAAAATGTCCTTGGCACAGGGGTTCTGGAAGATGCTCCAAAAAAAAGAGTCTATGGCAGATTATTGGGGATGATCATGGCACAGATACTGTTAGAATTTGCAGCAGGGATGTTCAAACAATTGTTAGATTTGTGAGGGGTGTGTGATTGCTTATATAAGTATATTCCATTTCCTTGTGGTGCTTCAATTCGTGAGGAAAATATGGATAAATAATTGGATCTATGTGCAGGAAGTTTATTCTCACCCAGAGCCATGTGGTGTCCCTAAAATCCAGTATTTTGCCTTTTTAGTAAGGGACTTGTGGTGTCCTAAGCTCTGGGATGTGCAGGAACTCCCTTTTGCTTTTAAGTGTAGAAGGATGATCATAATGGCTGAGGCTTGGGAATGTCCAGCCTGGAGAAGAGAAGGCTCCAGGGAGACCTTAGAGCCCCTTCCAGTGCCTCAAGGGGCTCCAGGAGAGCTCCAGAGGGAGTTGGGACAAGGCCCTGGAGGAACAGGACAAGGGGGAATGGCTTCCCACTGCCAGAGGGCAGGGTGGGATGGGATATTGGCTCACAGAGAAAGCTCCAGGCTTTGAGGAAGTTTTCCACTATGCTGTGACTCCATGGCATTGACCCTGAAGACCCAGGCACAGCTCTGAAACCACTAGACAAATGAATTTCTCTGCTGTAGAGCCTCCCAGTTCCTCCTCTGCCTCACGAGCCTGGCAGCACAGGTCTGACAGACCAACACTCTCAGCAAACTATTGCAGCATCATTTTCAACATCCCTTTTCTTTCTTGGTCATCACATTTCTGTGAGTTTTCAATAACATTTGAAGCTTGAGGAGCTCTTTGGCTTTCTAGTCATCAAGAAACTGAAAGAGCCAGGGACATGTTGCCTTGCTGTTCCTTAAGAAGCCTCAACTCTGTGAGCTGAGCCTTGAAGTTTGTCTTCATTTGCAGGGTGAGACCAACAGAGTGATAGCAGAGCACACACTGAATAAGAATTCATCCAGATCCCACTGCATCTTTACTATTTATATTGAGGTAAGAGCTCCAGTGTTGTTTCCAGGGCCTCAAATGGCTGAGGATTTTCAGTTTTATCTGCTCTTAAGTACAGTTTATATTCTTTTCTCCATCAGTCTTGTTCCAGAGTTTACTCAGACCTCAGACGCATTAAATCTAAAATCAACCTCATTGACCTGGCAGGCTCTGAGAGACTGAGCAAGACTGGGGTGAGTGATGGAAACTCCTCAGCTCCCACTGTTTTGGGCCTCTCACTGTGACAACAAGGACATGGAGGTGCTGGGGCATGTCCCGGGAAGGGTCTGGAGCACGAGGAGGGGCTGAGGGGGCTCAGCCTGGAGAAAAGGAGGCTCAGTGTGACCTTCTGGCTCTCTACAACTCCCTGACAGGAGGTACAGCCATGTGAGGGTCAGGCTCTGCTCCCAGGGAACAAGGGACAGGACAAGGGGAAACAGCCTCAAGCTGTGCCAGGGGAGGTTCAGGTTGGATATTGGGAGAATTCTTTCCTGGAAAGGCTGCCTGGGGCAGGGGTGGAGTCACAATCCCCTGAGGGATTTAACATCCGTGTGGATGTGGCACTTGTGGATATGGTTAGTGGTGGCCTTGGCAGTGCTGGGGAATGGTTGGACTTGGTGGTCTCAAAGGACTTTTCCAACCTCAGTGATCCTGTGATTGTGTAACATTCTGTGTTGATCAGAATAGAAACCACATCAACCCTGTGACAAACCCATAATTTACCCTTTGGGCTCGAAATCTAAGTTGTACACTTGAAATGACAAATTGAGGCCTCTGTAAACTTGTTTCCAAACTCAGGAAAGCTCCAGATCATGAATTTATTTGGTCTGAATTAGCTCCTGAGCCTTGTATTCAGGCAGAGTTTTCCCTTTGATGAGGAATATGGCCAGGAACACATTATGGAAAATTTTCCTTCTGATCTCCATTGCAGTCTGAGGGACAGGTCCTGAAGGAAGCCTCCTACATCAACAAGTCCCTGTCATTCCTTGAGCAGATCGTCATTGCCCTGGCTGATCCCAAGAGGGATCACATCCCCTTCCGGCAGAGCAAACTCACTCACGTCCTCAAGGATTCTCTGGGTAAGAGCTATGAGTGACAAAAACCCCAAACAGCTCCTGGAAAAATTGTTTCAATGAGCATATTAAGTCCTTAGGTCTTATTTTATCAGAGAATCCCAATTTGGGTTGGAAGAGAACTTAAGGATCATCTCATTCCAGCCCCTGCCATGGTCAGGGACACATTCCACAAGCCTAGGTTGCTCCAAGCCCCATCCAACCTGACCTTGAACACTTTCAGGGGTGGGACATCCACAGCTTCTCTGGGCAACCTGGAAAACACAACATTTATAAACCTCTGGAACTGTTTTTATTCCCATCCTCTTCCTACATCATTTCCCCATAGAAACACATTTCACCTTTATTTTTAAGTGCTTGTGTGACTCTGTGTTTCTGTGCCCTATGGAGGGACACACTACCTATGTTCTTTGTGCTTCTTCAAACTGAAAGTAGCTTCAGATGGGATATTGGGAAGGAATTCTTGGCTGTGAGGGTGGTGAGGCACTGGCACAGGTTGCCCAGAGCAGCTGTGGCTATTCCATCCCTGGAAGTGTTCTAGGCCAGGTTGGACGGGGCTTGGAGCAACCTGGGCTAGTGGAAGGGTTCCCTGCCTTTGGAAGATGAGCTTTAAGGTCCTTCCAGTCCAAACCACTGTGACAGTCTATGATTCTTCTCTATTTTAGTCAGCACATAATAGAATAGGTTCTAGAAAATGAAACAGTTGGAAAAAAACCCTAAAATATTATATTCTTTGCTTTATTTTTATGATTATTTTTTCCAGGAGGAAACTGCAACACTGTCCTGGTGACCAATATCTGTGGGGAAGCTGTTCATGTGGAAGAGACTGTGAGTTGAATTTCTTTCTGCACAATTCAAGCCTTGTTCCTGCTAGTGCTTGGTTTAAGGAATAGTCTCTGGAGGATTGTGGGCAGGAATCCCAGGGAAACATCCTGCCTAATCCGTCCCAAACCTTGAAGAGCTCATCTTATCTCAAAGGCTCAGACAACTGGGCTGCTCTCCATTCTGCTTTGTGATGCAAACTGAGTGCTAACTGGCTCAGGGGGAAGATGAGAGCCTGAAATAGAACAGACACAGCTCAGTTTTAAGCCCATTGGAGAGTGTTAATTATGATATTGTTCAACTCTACAATGTGTTTTCATGGGACATCACATAATGTGCTCACTGGAGCTGCACCAGGTCACATCGGAGCTGAGCTGG
>NW_008660809.1:8119-12827 GCF_000695815.1 Acanthisitta chloris
AGGTTGTTTTTTAACCTGTGAAATGCTGCAATTGGTGAAAGTCTCCCTGTGGGAAGTGGATCACACAGAAGGGAATCACAGGGTGTAGTTAAACAGATTTTCTATGTCTGTGTTCTAGGATCTGATTAAGTAGAAAGAGATCAGGAGGATTATAATCCTTCCAATATGTCTCTTAGTTACTTAAAACCTTATTTTCCAGTTGTCTTCCCTTCGTTTTGCCACCAGGATGAAGTGGGTCACCACAGAGCCAATCCTCAATGAGACCTATGACCAACAGGTACAGAGAGAAGGGGATGGAGGAAGCGTATTAGCTCAGATTCATTAACATTTAGGAGAATAACCTTAAAAAACAGAAGGAAATGAGGTATTTTGATGTATTACCACTCCTTGGCCAAGCTGACATTGCTAATTCTAGGTGGGTGATGAAATGGATTAGTATGAAACTTGTAGGTATTTAATATATTTAATTAAAATGGTATCTAATAGTATATTGTGGTAGTTACCTGAGTGTGCTGGAGGGTACAGCCACCATGCAGGTGGGCACATCTTCCCTGTCATGTGGTAACACCTCTGCCATGATTAGAAAATTTAGGTTAAGTTAGAAAAAATATGTTAAACAAGGAAATAATTTGAAGAAATTTAAATTCAAAGCCAAGGATCACAGGAGTTTAGGTGTCCTGAGTGCACTTTCATAGCTGAAGGAGTGAAAAAAACAACCAGAGGAGCTGAAATTGGAGTGTTTAAGGAAGTTTGTGCTTTGATGCTCCACTTCAAAGCAGCTCCATGTCCAGTTTTGACTCCCAGGAAGATTTGTGTACTCATACTTTTGTGGAAACACATTTTAAAGAGTGAATCCTTGGAGATATCCTATGTTATGGAGATATTCAATCAAATAGAGCACAGGAGACTCTCTCCTCTGTTACAGTTAGTGTCAGAAGTGCTGAGTTTAGGCAGGGGTGGAGTGGAGACCTGCACTCTGCTTGGCCTCCAAGATAATATCTCCTATCCCAGAACCTGATGGTCCCTAAAACACCAGATCAGGAAGTCGTCAAATTAAACCAGTTCTTTTGATGGCTTAGGCACAGTCTGCAGCCAGGACACACAGCAAGTGTCCTGTTGGGAGCTAATCAAAGGCAAAATGTATTCCATACCCTGCTGCAAAGCCTGAGGGAGCTGGGAGCCAGCTGGGATATTCTCCAGCAGCTGTTCTCATGCTGCTTTTAGCAGGTTTTATTTTGGTCAGTATCATTCAGTCATTTGCTGACCCTTTTGTTTCCCTCTTAGGTGTCTGTGAAGGCTTTGGAGGAGGAGATTAGTCTCCTGAGGAAGGAACTGACCATGCAGGACAGCTTTGTAAGGAACAGGCTCTAGCATCTTAGACTGGACCTAGTTAGGCTTTTCCACCCTCTTTGTTTTGCAGTAGGATCAGTCAACTCAGTGCCCAGTAGGATTGTGCTCTCCCTTCTGCTTCCGGCACCATCTTTGGGGGTTTAGGCAAAGCTGTGGAGATCCCACACAGGGAGATTGTATTGTAGCTTCAGACCAGAGCCACTGGAGATGTTTTTATCAGACTTTGAAGCCTTTCTGTTGGTTGATTGGAATGTGAAGGGGAAAGCTTCCAGCATCTCCCAAATCCCATCTCCTGTCAAGTAATCTCCTATCAGCTCCCAAATCCCATCTCCTGTCAAGTCAGGTGCTGAGAGTCACAATCATAAACTAAACTTAAGTCTCACCTGGGCACAGTAATATCATGTGGTTGCCAGACTAGTAGAATCATAGCATCCCAGGCTGGTTTGGGTTGAAGGGACCTCAAGAATCATCCAGTGCCCCCCCCTGCCATGGGCAGGGATGCCTTCCACTAGACCAGATTGCTCCAAGCCCCATCCAATCTAGCCTGGAACACTTCCAGGGATGGGGCAGCCACAGCTGCTCTGGGCAACCTGTGCCAGTGCCTCACCACCCTCACAGCCAAGTATTCCTTCCTAATATCTAAATCTCTCCTCTTTTAGTTTAAAACCATCACAGACTCTGCTAGAAGCTTTGTCCCCATTGTTCTCATAGGTCCCCTCAGCTGTTTTTCACTCCCTGATTCTCAGTTTTTCACCTTTTTTCTTAGTTAAATCGTTGTGTGACTTACGAGCCCCTGACTGGTGCCCAGAAAGCAGAAATTAAATCTCAAGTCCAGAAATACCTAAAAGGAGCCATTCAGGAAATTGATGTAAGTAGCATTCTACTGAAGGACTTAAATACTGGTTTTCCCATTCTCTCCCAAGAGAGAAGCAATGAAAATGTATTCTGAAGAGGCTGTTTTTCACCCCAAAAACACTGCAGAATTGTAATTTTTTGCATGTTACAGACTTTCTCTATATTTTCAGTCCAGTTTTGCTGTTTTAGAAGCTTGAGGAGGCTTTCTTGAAATCCTAAACCCCTTTAAATTGATTTCTTTGGAGCTTCTTTAAAGAAGTCATGGCAAAATGTTGCCCTGCCAATGCCAAATGAAGTCTTTGCAAGGTTTGTGGCCAAAATATTCCTCAGTGGCACTGAAAAATGTTTTAGAGAGAGGGTTGGGAAGAGATAATGTGTTTTGGAGCTTGGTCCTGGGTTTTGGACCTTGGGAGAGCTGAGCTAAAGTTATTGCAAATAATTCATTGCCTTGGTGACTTTACATCTCTCTTCCTCAGATAGTGAATGTCAGGCAAGTCCAGGAGGTGTTTCAACAGTTCAAACTGGTTGTGAGGTAAGATCATAGAATCCTGGAATGGTTTGGGTTGGAAGGACCTTAAAGCTCATTCTGTTCCACCCATGGGCAGGGACACTTTCCAGTAGCCCAGGCTGCTCCAAGCCCCATCCAACCTGGCCTGGAACACTTCCAGGGATGGGGCAGCCACAGCAGCTCTGGGCAACCTGTGCCAGTGCCTCACCACCCTCACAGCCAACAATTCCTTCCCAACATCCCATCTCTGGGATTCCCAGAGGGCAGTGGGAAGCCATTCCCCCTTGTCCTGTCCCTCCAGGGCCTTGTCCCAACACAACACCCAGCTCTCCTGGAGCCCCTTGAGGCACTGGAAGGGGCTCTAAGGTCTCCCTAGGGCCTTCTCTTCTCCAGGCTGGACACCCCCAGCTCTCCCAGCCTGGCTCCATGGTAGAGGGCTCCAGAATCCTGGAATGGTTTGGGTTGGAGGGACCTTAAAGATCACCCAGTTCCACCCTCTGCCGTGGGCAGGGGCAACTTCCAGTAGCCCAGGTTGGTCCAAGCCACATCCAACCTGGGTTTGAGGTTAAAGTAAGGTGATGGGACTGAACAGAGGTAATATAATTTCCTCTGGACCATTAAAGGTGATATTAAAATAGTCATCAAAAAGCTTCAGTATCAAAGATACTTAAGGGGATGTTGTGGGAAAGGAGAGGATGATGGTTCTGAGGAAGCATGAAAAGGGCAAGATGGGGTCTTTGAGGGTGAGACCACAGGTAAGAAGTTTTCTTTGGGAATCTCATGTTGTCAGGGATCACAGGTTTTACCAAGCACAATGCTAAGGAGCTCTTTTCTCCCCTAGTCAATGGGAGCAAGAGACGGAGGACAAGATACAAAGGAAATACAGTGTGATAGGCAACGATGACTTTGTTGCTGATGTTGCTGATGACAAGGTAACACCTGGTGCTTGACCTGGCCCAGAATCCACCTTAGAATTGCCTCTTTGCTGTCAAAATTGCCTCAGGTCCAGCTTTTCCCTGTTGCAATCAAACTCAGAGATATTAATGGGATGAGTGTATCCAAAAATGTGCTCAGAGCAGAGATGCACCAGTTAACAAAGAAACATTTCTGTCAGCAGAGGAGTTCATTCACCACATCTGACCAGAATAATTTATTAAGTGGGAATTAGAATCCCTGACTGGTTTGGGTTGGAAGGACCTTAAGGACCATCTTGTTCCAACCCCTGCCATGGGCAGGGACATCTTCCACTAGAACAGGTTGCTCCAAGCCCCATCCCACCTGGCCTGGAACACTTCCAGGGATGGGGCAGCCACAGCTGCTCTGGGCAACCTGTGCCAGTGCCTCACCACCCTTGCAGGGAAGAATTCCTTCTCAGTATCCCATCTAGCCCTGCCCTCTGGCAGTGGGAAGCCATTCTCTCTTGTCCTATAAAATATAAACCAGAAAGTGGTCTGCCTGTCACTCAGGTGTAGAAGGTAATGTCAGATTACCTTGTTTAATCCTTATAATTTCTGAAGCCAAGGATATGTATGACACATAAACCACGAATCCTGATGTGGGCTCTAACATAGAAGTTTTAATTTCCATATTGTTTAGACAGATGGTTTATTCCTGTTTCTAGGCAAGTGTGGTTGATGTGGAGGATCATTTGGTCATGGATGTGGAGGATCATTTGGTGCATGAAGAGGATAAAGAGTCTTTAAGGAGTGGAACTGCTTCTCTTTTATCCAAACGTGGTGTGAAAAAGAAAGCCAAGAAGAGCAAAGAGCAGCTCAAGTAAGTTAAGCAGCCACAGAGCTCTCTCTTTTTTCTGATAATCATGGAATCGTGGAAGTGTTTGGATTGGAAAAGCCCTCTGAGACCATCGAGTGCAACCATTCCCCCAGCACTGCCAAGCCCACTAATAACCATGTCCCCAAGTGCCACATCCACATGGATGCTAAATCCCTCCAGGGATGAGAACTCCACCCCTGCCTTGGGCAGCCTGTGCCAGGG
>NW_008660810.1:0-2684 GCF_000695815.1 Acanthisitta chloris
GAACCGCCGCCTCCGTCAGCGCTGCGATTGCATCAGACTCCGGCGCTTGCCAAGAGGCGAGCGAGCCGGGCCAGGGGCCACCGGCACCGCGGCGAGGCCACGCTCAGCCTTCACCCCCCTCCCCGGGGTTAGTTTTTGCCCTCCTCATCGACTTTTTCTGCAGCCCTGCCAGGTTGGTGGGGTGATAAAAGTCAAGCTGGTTTGCTCAGCCAGGGGTATTTCTCTCCCTCCAGTTGCCCCTGGGGTATATCCCAGACCTGGTCGTTATTTTTAGTTGTGTTTTTTCCCTTTTTCTTGATTTTCAATTTTTTTTTTTTTAAAGCAGGGTTTTCCAGGAAAGCATCGGCGTCGTGCCACAGCTCAGCTAAATCTGCCCCGTGAGAGAAATCCCATCTGCCCCACGGAGTCAATCCTGTCTGCCCCACGGGGTAAATCCCATCTGCCCCACGGGGTAAATCCCAGCCCCAGTGGTTATTTTTAGTCGTGTCTTTCGCCTTCATTTTTATTTTTCAACTCAAGGTTTTCAGGGAAGAACTGGCATCATGCCACAGCCCAGTCCAGGGAGCCAGAGAGGGTCTGAACAAGGCTTGTTCCCCCCCCTCCAGCCATCCCCAGGGCCTGGGAATGTCGGGGTGGCTGTTCTGGGCAAGGCGCCGGGATCTGTCACGGGGGAGGAGGTGCTGGCCCTGGGAGGCTTCCCAGGAGCCAGAGCCAAAGCCTCACCCTGCCAAACCCCACAGCCCCCGGCCCAGGGAATCCCCTGCCCTGACCCCAGCGAGGGGACAGGGACAGGGGCCACCTCCACTCCCCGGGGGCAGGAGTCCCCTCTGCCTCCCCAGTGATGTTTTCATCTGAAAAGCCCCAGCAGCACTGGTTTCTCCCAGTGCCTGGCCCCACTTCTCCCAGTAACCCCAGTCCCAAACTGGGCTCTAATGCTTCCATGGGTGCTGAATCTCCACCACCCTCATCCCCACTGGGGACCCCCTTGGGAGCTGGGCTGCTCACACTGGGGAGCCTCTCTTTGCAGCTACAGAGACCCATTCCCATCCCCTGACTCATTCCCAGGGTGCTTTTCCCACCCATCCTACTTAAATCCCTTTGGCACATCAGCACTGGTGCAGCTGGAGGACCAGACACCAGGGTGAGCGTGGGGACACTCACCCCTAACCCACCCCTTGGCTTTTCCTCCAGAGTCAAAAGCCAGTGGAGATGGCAAAAGCCTATTTTTAGCCAACAGCATAACAGCAGCTCCGTTCCCAGCAGCAGTGGTTTCCAGATGGACACCCTTACCTGCCTCTCACCACCCCATTCCACCCCACCCATGGGTGCCAGAGGGTACCCTGCCCTCCGGGAACCTGGGGACATTAAGCTGGGAGGAGGGAGGGTTGTTGCCAGGGGTTGGTGATCCCGTTGGACCAGCTGGTGCTTTTTGGAAGCTCTTGTGCAAATGTCCACGGACAAGGGGGGTTTGGTGGGTGCCAGCTGCACCCCGAGCTCATGTTGGTTGTTAGGGGGATGGAGACTGAAGCTTGGTGTGTGTAAGGGAAGCTTTTCATCACCCTGCACCCCAAGCCCCCCCTGCCTTCCTCCTCCTCTTCCCATCCTGCAGCCCCTGGCCCAGCTTACCTGGATGCTGCAGCACCCTGGGGACACTGATGCCACGGGGCAGAACCCACACCATGCCTGGCCGAACCCACAGCAGCAAAGCCAGAGCCCAGCACCGGGGGTGAAGATAATGGTGCTACAGGTGGGGAATGAGATTAATTTAACCTCACCCCAGGCCTGCCAGCACCTTCCCCAGGGAGCAGGATGCAGCTCCACAGCTGAGCCGACCGGGGGTCACATCTGCTCCTGGGCCAAAGGGAAACTGCAGCATTACTCAAGGGGAGGGAAAGGCATTTCTGCTCCCAACACCCCTTCCCTGGGGTGCTGACCCCGGGAGGGGTTCAGGCCAGGCAGGGGATGTGCTCTGGATACCACCTGGGGAAGTACAAGCAGTCCAAAAACTCTCCTTCCCCTGGGGGGGGGTGTATCCTGGGGGAGCAGCATCACCTTTTCCAGCCCAGAAGCTCAAATCCAGCCCCAGGGCATAAAGTAGCTTATGTTTATTTTAATGCAGAGTGAAAACCCCTGGAAAAAAAGCATCTTCCCCCCCCCCCAGGTCTTCAGCTATACTTCCAAATGGTCCCCGGGGCTTAGCAGCTTCTTCACTCCTTCCATATCAGATAAGAGGAGCAGCACCCAAAATAGCTGGCAGCCACCTCAGCCGGGAGCAGGCAGCCCAGGGTTAATTCCTCCCATACCTGAGCTGACATTTCAAACCTATTACACAATTACGGAGATTAAAAAAACGGAGATTCCTACCGTAACCCTAGAAGTCCCCATCAGAGTTCGGGGGGCTCCCACCCCCAGGATGCTGTTTTCCCACCCGTGGGTACACTCCCAATTCCCTCCACCCCAGGATAAAGAAAAAAAAAAGTCAAAACGACCTGATTTTGGTTTTTTTATTCTGTAAAAATGGTAACTTTTATAAAAAGTTTATAAAGCAAGTACAAGGCATGTTCGCAGAAATTCACCTTCCTGCACAAAAGGTACAAAAAGTTATACTCTAGTATAGAGCTCCACAATACACGAGGCCTCAGCCCCAGAGAGTTTGGTTCATACTCGAGGATGTGTGTGTGTCC
>NW_008660811.1:0-4030 GCF_000695815.1 Acanthisitta chloris
AAACAACCCCCACGACAGCACTGATTCAACAGAAACTACTTAAGAGCTTTGAAGATGCAAAGCAAAATACACATTCCATAAACATATTGTATATTTGGTAAGTAAAGTCTCTATGCAATGCATGAAGTTCTTGCTTCTTTATTTTCTAGAGACAAAGATGATTGTACTGGGGTGATGGCTCAGCTCCTAGGGCCAAAGGCAAGTTTTTCAGTAGAGAAACATATAAATTCAACCAAGAAAAATGCTGCCCTCAGAGTGAGTTTCAATTCTGATCAACAATGGCAATTAAACAAGCCACACTAGCTGGTAAAATACAGCATATCTGCCCTCAGGCCTTATCAGCTTGGGTCAATACTCGAGGTACTTGAATTATCAGTAAGTAAACCCACTCTTTCACAGATAAGTTTAGCAAATGTAGGACACCAGAAGTTGTTAACATGGGTTAGAATTAAAAGTGCTTTCCAAAGCCAAATCAGCAACCCAGAAATTGCTCATCTCCTACCACTGCCGACTCTGCAGTTTACTTGATTCAGGCCTTTTTTTCTTCCCAGGTGGCTCAGGCAGTGACCTGGTTGCCCTGGGTGACTCCTGGGATGGCTCAGGCAGTAGGTGCTTGGTGTTACACTGGTGACTCTGTGTTCTCAGCAGTACTTTTCTCAGCTATAAAATGGAGATAATGGTATAATGAAGTCTGTATTACCAGACCAGCAGAGGAAACATCAAATGACAGGAAAAAGGACATGTGAGACTGCAAGGTGGCACCATGATTTCATTCTCTGCTCCTGGCTGGGTAGAGCTCCATCCCTGACATTGTGCCTGACAACACGTGCATTTTCATGTCCATAAATCCCTGTGTTTCCATATGCAGACACAGCACACAGAGGAGGAGGGGGATATTTTTCGTGAACAGGCAATACCTTTGTGCTAACATGATTACAGGATTACAAGGTACCTGTGGAAAGAGAAAGGTGTGTGTCCCCAACCACACAGCTGGCAGAAAGGGACCATGCTGGAAACTGTCTGCCATCTCCACGACAAGCAGCTGGAGGCATTGCCAACTGGGAACTTCCACCTTGCCCACAGCCACAAGCAGTCCAAGCTCCTCCAGCTGGAGACAGGGCACAGGGAGAACAGTCTGCCCCCACCTGCAGCTCTGGTTCTGCTTGGCTGGCCAAAATCTGGAGTGTTCACAGAGGTTAATTCACTGAGACCTTCAGCTTTAATGCACCAAAGGATGTTTGCATTTTAGCAGCACTGGGCAATGCTCACTTGCCCCAGTCAGGGCACCAAGCAGTGCAAACACAGAGTGAGAGACAGACTGTGTCCCAAAGAGCTTCACGTAAGGAATGGGCAGGATTGGTACTTTTACAGTGTGAAGGAAGGTCTGTTGGGACTGTGAACTCAGCAAGGGAGGAGGTAGTCCCACCACTCCTCTGCAGGCACTTCTCTGAACCTGCTAAGTTAGAGGGTAGTCTCCATCCAGAGTTAAGGCAGAGTCACTTTCAAAAGGCAATTCAGGCCATTTAAGTTGGGTTCCTGCTCCAAATCACCTTCTGAAGATATGCACGAGTATACCCCAAACTGGCAGTGGGAGTCCAAAAGAGAAAGCTGGTTTATCCAGGTGGGACTTGACCAAGTCACTGTGGGAGTACCAAAACCCTGTGCAATTTGAGTCTTTGGTCACTGAACCACAGCTCATTCTTCTGCTAGAAACCAAGCAGCAAGTCAAGGAGCTCCTGTGTGCATGAATATGACCAATGGTCTGTTACCTTGTTCCAGGGCCCTAGTGGCTTTCAGCAGAGGTCACCTGCACATGTGAAGCAGCAGTTAGAGTTCAAATTAGCAAGAACCATGCTAGATATTTACTTAACAAGGCACAGCCACAGCAAAGGAAAATACTTTCAGTAAAATCCTCCCTGACCTCCATTTGCCTATTGTCCAGCTCAGCAAGGAGTAAAAAGTTACATCAGCTCATACAGGTAAAGATAAAAAGGAACAAAATAACATGATGTCTATGACTTTTGGAAGAAAACTTTGCAGTGTTTATTGCTGCCTGTAATAGATTTTGCTGTCACAGGCCACGAAAGGGAGCAGGACTGGCAGAGTGCACCAGTGAGGTGTGGAGAGCAACCATAGTTAGGTATTGGTAAGGAAAACCAAAGACAATATAGGAAGTTTTAAAAAAAGGGACAAAACATGGCATAAAATGAACATTATAGTGGGGCACAGATGTTATGATGGTTTTCAAAGATTCCTTTCCTGTACATTATACTTGGCATCTCAGTTGGAGATAGGAAGCTGCTAAGAGGAAAATTAGTTGGAGTGCAGGAAGGTGGGAATTTACAGCCTTTAGTGAAGGTCCTGGGTGCTGTAAGCACAGCAGCTGATCCAAATCTCTCACACCCTACAGAGTTAATACCCTTATGACTCCTTTCTTTCCCTCAGGTGGTATTTGGTGTGGTCTTTCAATGAACTTCATTTCTTAAACACTACTGAATTCAAAAATTGAAGATTTAAGACAAATGTCCTGAATGGAAAATGCTGCAGAAAAGACCTGCAAGCTCCCATCCCTCTAGCAAACTTCTGAAGAGCAATGAATGCACTTGACAAAGTTGAAAAGCATTAAAAATCTTGTTTCATCTCTTCCTGTACCTTTCAGGCATATTCCTCTGAGCATCAGCAGCACAAGAAGACCTGACACATGGATCTTCAAAGGCTTATAGCACTTAAATTGGATAGAATTCCAAGGGAGTGAAATGCCTCAGTGCTTTCTGGGACTCTGGGAGTGAGGGCTCATTGGCTTAATTGGGAATTCAGGGCCATCAGTAAGAGTTTGCTCAGCACCTGGGAGGACAGGGATCATAGTCTGGACAATCAGGACCATGTTTCTTCCCCCTGAAGACCCTGACAGAGCTGTCAGGGTTCCTATTACAGTGCTAAGCCTGGAAGATGAAGCTCTCAGGAGACTCTCACAGGGTCCCTCACACTTGCTCCAACGGTTACATCCTCCTGTGGCCATCCAGGACTGGTTTTCTTCAGACACTTAGAAAGGCGTTAATGATGTGTATCCAAAAGACCAAGACACAGGTACCTCACAGAAGAAGAAAAACAGCTGTTTTCACACATGATGCTGCTACTGCATATTCTGCACAACTCACACACAACTGGACTTTTTAAAACCACAGGGCTAATCTTTTCTCTTAGTTACACGATTGGAATTCAGGGCAATCTCACTTTCATCAGCTTTGCATGGAGGAGAGTAGAATATAAACAGAAGTGCCACAGGGCTGGAGAGAAACAAACCTGAACTTGAATACATGGCTGCACACACTGAATTGCTTACCAAAATAACTGGGCACTAGTGAGGGAAAGACTTTTTCAATCTTGCTCGAGCAACCAAGTTTCAGTGTCACAAGTTACTTTTGCCAAAGTAGCCTGGGTAAAGGTTTGAGGGGTTTGCAACAAGCTTGTAGCTAAAAAATCCTACAAAAAAAGAACCCTGGACTAAAAAGGTCTGGCAGGAGATGTCCCTGCCCAGGGCAGGGAGTTGGGATGGAATGATCTCTATGTTCCATTCCAACCCCTTAACATACTCTGAAGCTATGAAAAAAATCCCTCCTGGAAATCATCTATCATAAGAAGCTATTTCATTTTTTTTTCCCCCAAAAAGAGCCCCATGAACCAGCACTATGAAGAATTAAATTTGCAAGAAATTGGACATATTTGCAAACAAATGGTTCAGAGTAACCTACATGAGCTGTTCCTTCAGCTGATGAACACTGCTCCGATGCCTTTGGCTTGTGTGGAACTGCTCCAGTTCACAAAAGCACCTACATACAGCCATGGGCTTCAGGCTGGGACTCACTTCAAAGACCAAATGGTCAGTTAATTAAAATCTAATCCAAGTAGGGTGTAACTATATTTTGAAGAATCTGGCCAAGCCAAGGCTCTGTCTCCTTTTTGTTCCTTTTTTCTCTGATTAATAATTTGACTCTGATGGCTAATAAAAGCTACAATTTTAGCAGCTATT
>NW_008660811.1:4064-4374 GCF_000695815.1 Acanthisitta chloris
TTCCCCATGGCAACGCTGGGGTACTCCACACAAAGAAGCACCTAGCAGTTTAGTTCACATTTTTTAATAACATGGCACAATGTACATTACACAAGTCTTCGCTGAGGAGGAAACATGCTGAAGATTGAGAGCCGCTTCACTTTGCTTTTCACATAGGATCTAGAAAGGACTTTATTACATACAGGATAAACAGCAAAAAGGTTTGTATATAACAATCTCTTTACAATACTGAAAGCTACCACTACGGTTCCAGTGTACATATTCTTCAGGGTTGGGATTTTTTTGTCAGGTTTTTTTTTTTTTTTTTTTT
>NW_008660811.1:4548-11092 GCF_000695815.1 Acanthisitta chloris
CCTTTTGTTCATTAAAAAAAAAAAAAAAAAGAAAAGAAAAAAAGAAAAAAAAAGAAACCACTGCACAACATCTGGAGTTCACAAAATCTGAAGCTCACAACTAAACCTTCAGTTGACTACTAAAATAGATCTCTGATCATTAGAAACAACTGTCTGTAGGGAACTTTTTTCTTTTTTTTTTCCTTTTTTTTTTTTGCCAAAACAGGATAACAACCTCAGATAGCACTTTAATACACTAGAAGACCAATGGAACTAATTTTATTTCATACATATATTTTACAGTCCAGTAGACAAGATAGTGAATTCTCTCTGATAAAGTCATATTCTCTCCAAATATTTCGACAAGAAACTTAATGCAGTATAAAAAAGTGTGGTATGAAAAGACAGATTTCAGAAGACTGATGCATATCTTTTAAAAAAGGACCATGTTCTTCATGTTATTTCATGGCTTCTATGAGCAGGGAACAACAAGGTTGACCTCTTAGCTATTCACAGCCTTTATTACCAACTGAAATACAATAAATTGCATTATGAAACCTGCATTGGAGTTCATGAACCTGATCCACAGTGAAAACATAGACATCATTTAGAAAAGTATTTCTTGTAGGATTTGTTCCAATGTAGCTAAAAATCAGTTAAACACCCCCCCCAAAAAAAAAAAAGTGTACAGCTAAAAAATGACACACTGGCATAAAACCAGACAGGAATGGCTATCAGGAGATTTCTCCAAAGGTAAATTGGACATGTTGAGTGACAAAAGTTCTGGAAAACATCCAGCATTTGATTATTAGTTTAACCCAGATGAATGTGACTGGAAACCAATCTGCCATGGCTACAGCATCAGTGATTTCAGAGCACAAACCCTGCTGCCAGCCGAGGAGCACGTGAGCTCCAGTGCCCTCAGCAGCCTGATGCAGGGGTTGAGACAGAAAACTACACCTCTACAGGGCTGTTTCTGCATCAAAACAAGCAGGAGAAATAGGCTTCTATTATAAACGAGCTTGTTCAGGGAAAATATGACTTTAATTATGTTGTGTGTTGAAAAGGCTCCTTTGAGTTATAAAGGCTTTTGTGAAAAGCCTTGAAATTCATTGCATAGTTGAAGGGGTTTAGCTGTCTATAACAATATATGTAACACAGCATAAGCAGACTGTGTTGATCAATATTAAGTTTGCAAATAGCACAGTTTAAGAAGTATTAATGTATTATGTTACTTAATTTTATCTATTTACATTTGTACAAAGTAAAGCTTTCATCTTACCCTTTTTGCATATATGAACCATTAACCCATGAAGCAATCTTTATACATAAATATCTACAGTTGACTTCACTTCTTGGTCTGAGAGAGCTTGGTAGGGTTGACATTGGTGGTGGCTTGTTTCTAGTCAAATCATTCACATTGGTGCCTTGTTCTTCAGTTCAAAGGTTGAAATTGTTTTAAACTAGAAATCAAATAGAGTAGGAGAACACGAGGAACATATGGACTTGGCTAAAAGATCTGGAAAATTTCAACATATAATATACAAAAAAAACCATTTCAAAATCTTTGCACTCAGGTCTATACATATTGTACAGTGGGTCACATCCCCAGTCTGTATCAACGACTAGTAAGAAGGTCTTTATATTATGTTCATTTACAAAGATTTTGTCCCTCTTTCTCTGGGTTTTAGTCAGTCTCACTCTGCTTATCGAGCTTCAATGTCCTTGAGGGTGTGAGAAGGAGGCCTCTCTCTCATCTCTGTGGACAGAGGAGTAGTCCTTCTGGGAGACCCAGGCCGAGGTCCCAGAGTAGAGATAAGAGGTGGAGGGGCACTGAGAGCTGCTGTGGGGGGAGTTTTATTGAGGAGGCCGTTCTGGTGTCCCGTGGGGGGACTCACTCTGGGGTAGTGCATGCTAGGAAGTCCTGGTGTGATGAGGCTTGGGTGAGGCAGGTGCCCATCCAAGGCCGCGGGGTGAACTGAGTGCAGACGTGCGTGTTCGTAGTCCTCTCTGAGCATGTGCAACCTCTCCCTGTCATCCAGGTGGTTGCCCCTCTCGTGCTCACGCCGAGGGTCAACAGAGAGAGGGTGGTGGTGATGGTGGTGGTGATTGTAGTCGTGAGGTTCCCGATCCCTGAACGACCTGTCTGCTTCATACAACCTCGGCGTGGAAAGGCGATGAAGAGGGTCGTTCCTTAGCAAAAAGTCTCTGCCCAGGGGGTCTCTCCGGTGAATATCCAGCTCTCTGTACGGATCTCTCAAGGGATCTCTCATCGGATCCCAGTGGAAAGAAGGATAGGGGAAACGTTCTCCACCAGGAATGGGGCTAATTCCCATAAAAGGGGTCATCATGCGCGTCCTATCCAGGCCACTGATGCTGTTCATGTGATGTATACCAGTTACACCTACAGTCATGGGCATAGACACTAAAGGACTTGGGTGGACGTTGGATGTAGATATAGGTGGTGGCTGATCAGATGACCTGTGACTCTGAGGTCCCTCAGGCTGAACATCATGGTCTTCCTTTCTCTCTTCCTTCACTTTGACTTCGTTGCTTTTCTTGGGATTTTCATACGTGGGCTCGGTCTTCCTCTCGGCCTCACGGTTGGAAGTGCTGTTGGGCCTGGTGCTCTCCACCACAGGGGGCCTGGCATAGGGGGAAGGAACCCTGGGCATTTGCTTCGACTCTTCCACCACTCTGCTTTCATGGCTCAGCCCTTCTTTCTCCGAAATGTAGCTGTCCTTCACCTTGTGCTCTTCCACATTCATTTCCTTCCGCGATTCGGAGTGATCCCGCTCTCGCTCTTTGGGTTTCTCTTTCTCTCGCCCCTCGGGGTTCAGGTGGCTCCTCATCTGCTCGTTGGAGCTGCGGCTATGGCCGAGGGAGTTTACTGGATGGATAGGTGCTGGCGAAGGATGGCTGGAGTGTCTTTTCTCAATGCTCTCCCTACGAGAGAGAGAAGTGTGAAAATGAAGGCAGGAGAAACTGCAAATAAAGCAAAGCTTTGCAGAGAGCTGCTAACATGCAGCAGGAAATGCACTGGGCCTTTGGCACACCCAAAACACCACAAGAACATCCCAGCTCTAAACTAAGCCTACTCTAGTATCTCAAGCCCAGTAGAAGATCTCCAAAGCTGCTTTGTGACTAATTTGAGAACTCAAACACTGACGTCCAGGGAAGGCTCTCATGGGAGCTCTAGGACATGTATCTCTAACGCAAAGGGCATAAAATGTTTGCAAACAGAGAGAAAGTAAACCCATATGTGCTGGTTTGAGCTAGAGTAGAGTTAACTTTCTTCATAGAGGCTAGTATGAGGCTATACTAATTTCATCCCCCAAAAGTGAGGCAACTAAATCCAAATTACATGGTTATTTTACCTGCTTCTTCTGTTAAGAAGACATTTGGGAAAAAGGATGACTTTTTTTCAACTGACTTTGAAAAACATTTCTAGACCTATGTACTTAACTAATTTCTCTTCTGGCTTTCAATTTACTTCTCACAGTTCTATTTACTTCTGCCAACTGAAACCAAAAGCCTCACAAGAAACCAGCACTGCTGGTGACATCCTGCCTCTCTGAACAGGCAGACACTTCTCTACCTGTGCAGTGACCTCAGGGCAAGTGTTTTAACAGAGCTGCCCATCATGCATAAATTAATTATGTGCCAACCTCCTCAGCAGAGATCAGTCTGCTCTGTCTGGCCATCATTGAGGCGAGCTCTGAAAAACATCATGTCTGGAGTCAGTTGCTCTTCAGCTGGCCAACCCTTTCCATGTCTAGGGTAGAGCAAGCAGAGCAGAGACAGAGCCAGTGCTAGGAAGTCTCAAAATACTCTGAATTCATTCCATCTTTCAAACCTATTTATGGTGCCCAGAAGATTAGAGAATTATTGTCCAGCAATGGTCAAACACCAGCTATTTCCTGGAAGTAGTGCTGACCAGGACTTGTTATGGACAACACGAAGTGAAAAGCTTTCCTAATTAAAACTAATCAAATTCATAAGGTGAATCTAATCTCTCAGTTCTGATGATTTTTATCTCTTACTAATTTCAATTGAGCTCTAAGTTGGAGTCTTTTATTATGGCCATCAACTATATGAAGTTTCACCTCAACATGAGGAAGAATTTCCACCATGGAGAGTGGCAGAGCACTGGAACAGCTGCCGAGGGAGGTCGTGGAGTTTCCCTCTCTGAAGACACTCCAAACACACTTGGATGTGTTCCTGTGTCACCTGCTCTAGGGGACCCTGCCTGGGCAGGGGGTTGGACCAGATTATCTCCCGAGGTCCCTTCCCAACCCAACTATTCTGTGAAAAGTGAGGGGTAAGCAGTGAGGCCTCTGAAGTCCTCACCAGCCCAAGTTTACATGGTTTCTCTTTGGGTGCTGCAGTCTCTGCTGAGCAAGGTGTGACCTGCACAGGCTGGGATGGGGACAGTGGGGTGACACTCACTCTGGGTGAGATGAGCAGTACTGACTGCTGAAGGGCAGCTCTGAGGTGCACACTTGCTCCTTCACCTGTACAATTTCTGCTACCTACTGTTTTGCAGAGCTGAACTGTGTAAGATCTCTACCTCTAGGTACTTTTGATCAGTGAAACTGCAGCAACTGCACAAGAAATGTCTTTGAGAAGGAAACTCTCATCATTATAATCTCACCAGATGCACCTTTTGCTGTGTCTACACTGAGCTGTGGAAACTGGCATTTAATGGGCCACGTCTGAGAGAGTCCAAGAGTCCAGAATGTGGCTGTTAGACAACATTTGGGAGATGAAACATTTGACACCAGAACAGCCTAGTCTGCACTGTCTGCCAATTAGCTCCTTGGATCAGGTTCTGCTTTGACTGACTGTGACCTAAACAGTTTGGAAATCACATCCTGCCTCTAATTTCCCTCCTCTTGCTTTCCACCAAGAGTTGAGGCATCCAATTTTACAGCTTCCAGATTTGGACATGGGGAGACCAAGTCAAGGCACTCCAGTGAAGGATTCTCAACATGAAGACTCAATTTTTACTTTGCTGGGAAAACACTGCCTTGTGGGCTCTGCATCACCTCATCTTTTATTCATTTGGCTCCTAGGACTAGTTCAGAGGGCACCTATAATTGCTTTATTTCACTGGGAAAGCTCACTGAGTCCTTTTGTTGATATTTAATCAATTTTCTATGTAATTGATGCATTTTAAATGAAGCATAAAATTTAGAGGCATTTTCCGTAACTGAAGAAAAATATCTGTGCAACCAAAATAACATATTCCTTTGCCAATTGCATCCCATTCAATGACAGTGATGGTATCACCTCAAGAAGGTATTGATTAAACAGCTCATTTAAGTGAACTACTTGTAGTCCAGTGGTCAGAGAGGGAATAATTTTCTGTCCTCAGATTCACCAAGGGCTCCTGAGGTTAATAATGTGGGGACAGCCCTAAGTCACTGCCTCCTCAAAGAAGAAACTTCAGGTTCTCCAATGAACTTACTACTAGGTAAGAGAAGTTTTAAGGCTGTGTGCTACACTGAGTACTGAGTTTCTTCTGCTGGACACTTTGCTTCACTCATGCTGATAAAAAGATCAATAGATTCTTGGGTGGTTTGTTTGAATGCTCTAGGATTATCTACACTTAAATGCCATTATTAATTGGAAAGTACTCAGTGACAACTTTCAAACGAAACACCACTGAGAAGGAACAAATCCTGGTTTTCACAATAGCCATTTCTACTGCCTTTTTTCCTAATCTTGGGCTGGAATAAGACAGCTTTAAAACAAACAAAAAAAACCCCTCTATAATTGCAAACAATCATAGAATATCCTGAGTTGGAAGGGACCCACAATGTTCCAGGAGGACCCAGGACACTGCAGTGTTACTCCCCAGCCAGCTCTGCTACCAGGAAAGGTTCACAGATTGCAGTTTCATATTATCTGAGCTATCTCCAGGGATTTACCTTATCCCAATCTGTCTGGGAGGGGCTGTGATTCACAGGCCATGCAGCTCATCCAAGAGGAGCAACTAGTGATCCCTGTACCCCACTCTGACACTGAGCTTAGGTGGGGGAGAGCCAAGCTAGGAGGGAGTTCTGGGGTACCTTTCGCTGCAGGCAGAAGGAATCCAGGTAATGCTTTTGGCTATGTGGCCCATTTGGGGGCTGGCAAAATTATACCCTTGATGACAGGATGATTTTGAGACAAAACCATACCCCTGGGTGCCACTCCCAGTTCTCCCTGTTCGGGCAAATTAGCCTAAAAAAGGTTGAGACCTCAACTAGAAACCAGGACTCCATCCTCACCCCACTGGAGATTAAACAGGTAGGAGAGGTTCACAAACACCTCCAGACATTATCTGCATAGGGAACATGACCCTGGGAAGGGATTCTCAGCATCTTCTCATTCAGGCAACAGTCCATGCCAACATCATTGCACTCAACAGTAGCCATAACTGTGCAGAAGTATGAGGTATGAATGATGCTCACTGTTAAGCTCTCAAATTATTGAAAATAAATATGTTCTGAGCTATGATATGGAGTTCAGGCAATGCCAAAGCAGCTTGCAAGGGATGTGTTTTGGAAAGGGATTTTCT
>NW_008660811.1:11113-32990 GCF_000695815.1 Acanthisitta chloris
AACAGCAACTGAAATCATCACATAATTCTACACACTACCCAGACCATTAGTAACTAAAATGCTTTGCCATTCCAGCCAGTAAAGTTACTCACATGCTTAAGCATTTTGCAGGACAGAATCCCCAATTTGTACCAGCAATTTCTTTGGAAGCATTAACACCAGACATGAAAATAATGAAGCTATGCTACCAAACAGAAAATATTCCAAATGGAAAATGTAGGTGAAAAGCTCTGCAGTTCGACTTGCTTTTCTAACAACACAGAAAAGCTCTTACATCTGTTTTTAGAATATCTAATGTGTTAGCATAACTTCTTTGAGAAAAAAGCTTCTAATGCTTCTATTTGGGTTAGTGACAGAGGAGTCAGAAAAGCACATCTGCTAAATATTCTTTTATGTTAAAAAATTAGAAACAAATAGCCATTAGGTAGTAATGTGCAAACTTCCCAGGAAAGCCATCAAGCCACAACTGAAAGAGCTGAAATCAGCCTCTCTACATTTCTCAAGGAAGGCATGACACTTGCTGAATGGCAAATTCTTATAATTTGGTATTTCAAGGAATTGTTACTGTGTTAACTGTAGAATGGGAACAGTCCTGACAAAAAAAATATGACCAGGTTTTACTTTGCATTAACCCTTCCCAGCCTGGACATGTTAGTGTGCAAGTCCATGTCAAACACTGGATAGAAACTGTGCCTGAGGGTGTGTACCAGCAGAGCAGGTGTGGGGGCTTTTTGAGGGGAATCAAGGTGCATTTCATGAAATGCATGCACTGAAGTGACTGTGGTATTGGCACATGCCATCCCCAGTGCATTTCAGTGTTAGCAACTCACACCTTGCTGGGTGTTCCCTCTGGTCAGGCCTGTTTTGCAGAGGGAGGAAGTGTTAGCTGTTTTGCAGGTGGTCTGATTTACAAAGTCACTTAAGGTGCAGATATGTGCCTGATGGATTCAGAAGCCTTTCTTCCATCCTGTCAGGCACTATCTACACATGAAGTCTTCAAGAGACCTATGTGACCCACAAGGTAACACAGTGTGTGGGTCTGATTCTATTCCCACTTGCCACTGCCTGAACTCTGCTCCAGCAGAGCTCCTTCAGGTGAAGTGCAATGCAGGTGGGAAGAGAAACAGATGCAGTAGGAAACACCTGAGGTAGAGACCTGTATATTCTCATGCCACATGCCATGGGCAGCACTGCTGACAGTTCTCCAGGTGTACCTCTGCTGAAGCTCTGGGTTAACAATGTGCCAGGCTGGGAAGGGTTAAAAGCAGAACAGAGCCCCAAGCTTTGAACTAAACAATTCTTGGAAGTGTTCTTTCGTACCTTTCTTTGTCATCTTTACTAACAGATGAGTCTCGTTTATCTACATCTCTATCTCTGTCATGAGCTGCAGCAGATGAACTGCGCTCCAGCTCTCCTGGCTTCAGCCAGGGCGGAGGGGTCGGGAACGAAGGAGGAGTTCGGTGCAGTCGGTTCCAGGGCTCGTGAGGGTTGCTAAAGCTCTGCATACTGGGGCCATCCTTGTGGCCGAACATTGAGTTGGGTGCTGAAATGGTGAAGTGGAAAACAAAAAGGTTTAAGAAAAAGGTATGCTCTAGTGAAGGTACTTACCAAAACAACTTTTACAGCACTCAGAGTTAAAATGAATACATATTATTGGGAGCTGGAAAAGGAAAGGAAATTAACAGAGATTCATTAGAGGGTCTCATTCCTAAGAAATGGGTAGGCATCTGACAGCTCTTTTAATTGGAAAGGGAAATGCTGTGGATAAAATTGACAAGGGATGAAGGAGTAAGGTAAAAGTGACAATGATCTTGATTCCAAATATTTTGGAGGCATTAGGAAATAACCATTAAAGAGACTATAAATAATGAAACTTGTGCTTGATCCTGAACCAAAAGAAAACGTGACCAAAATCATGTCAGATTTGAAGCATGGAGAAAGAGTGATTTTTAAAGGATGATCTTTTGTGACTGGCCAAATCTAGAGAAATGTTGATGATCCTGGACTAATCAATGTAGCTTAGTGATCTTTTCCAGGCACATGGCCTGGATTACTGGTGAGAAAGGAAAAAAAACACATGTTTCCATCCACAGCTAGGGATGCTGCACACATTAACTAGTGCTGAACATGCAACAAACCCAGGAGAAATCTCACAGACAGACTCAAAGGTTCTATATCTTAAATCTCCTTTACAAAACAATGCAATGGTGACACTTAGCACCACGCTGAACCCAAACCATTAAGGAACTCAGAGCAGATGATTTACTGACGACTGCAAAAGGTCACATTTAAATTCCCACCTCTTAGTGGTACATGGTCTAAGCAACTGGCAAAAAAAAAGAGGCAGTAAACAGTGCCCATCACTGCACACCCTGAAGCCCCCAGCCAAGAGGATGAGAGCCAAAAGGTACTCACTGACTGTGGGGTTGCCCAGTCCCCCGAAGGCGTTGCTGCCCACCGCGGTGAGGCCGCTGAAGGACGCCGGGCGGTTGAAAGGCTCTGCAAACCAACACAAACAGCTGAAGTTCCCTGGGTGATGGCAATGCTGACAAAGCATCAGTGTGTCATCCTATCCTGCAGTGCCCAGCAGTGCTGGAGCACTGTCCTGCCACCACACAGCAGAGACTGAGGGGCTGGCACAGAAACAGATGTGGGTTTGTTGCTGTGTCAGTCCACACAGGATTGTCTGCTAGAAAAACTTCCTCTTCAAAGAAAACCAAGATGTGGAACTAGAGATGGTGCTTCATTTAAAACCTGCAAACGTGTCTAATTTTCCTTCCTTTTATTCCCTTCCAGTTCAATTCCATGGTCTTCCTCAGGAAATGTCCCTTGTGAGTCAGACTATTATTAACTCTGGCAACTGTGCTCCAAACACCTTCAGGCCATGTCTGCTAAACCAGAGGCAGGACAGAAACACAATGTGCCATTACACTGCTATGTTGTGCTGACCTGGACAGTCTGTAATTCCCTTGGTATTTATTGCTAATACTATACAAAAGACTAGTATGGACTGAAAAAATGCTGGAACAGTTATAGCAGTTAATGCTTACAAGAAAGTCATATGAAGCAAATTCTCACTTTATTTTGAAGCAGTCTAACAATTTTGATGAAACCACTTGTGATAAATACCAGCAGGGAGAAAAGGAAGCCCAAACCCAGGATTTTCCATAGGCAGCAGAGTGCAGAATGATAAACCTGCACTGTGTGTCTGCTGTGTCAATTTGGTGACCCTCCCAGATCCTTCCCTATGCAAAATAAAATGCCAATTTAGAGTCTTGATGCTGGATGCATCCTTAGGGAGCAGAACACCTTACCACAACAGCAATAACTTAGAAGGGGAGTAACATCTGATGACTTGGGTGGTTCGGGTTTTAATGTGTATCCATCAGTTTTCACTAACAGACATATCTGAGGCCAGATCACAAGATTTTAAGGATATATTTCCCACTCACTTTAACGGAAAAACAAACATCTGAGTAGGAGCTAGGAAAACAAACACGTCTATGATCCAAAGCCTTGACCTTAAGGCAATTTCTGACTGGTTATAAGCATGACTCCAGTGAAACCCAACCAGCCCTGCCACTCCAGTAACATCCAGACTATTTTAGAAGTACTTCAAAACATGCTGTCAGTGACACTGTTATTTGTATTTAGAACTGTACCTGGGTAAAGACTTAAATGGCTAAAATGTGCAATGTGTAAAGTTTAAGCAGGATACTCAGAGTGTCTCCATGCAGGAAATCTTTCCTGGTCTCAATGGTCAATGTCTGTTACTCCTGAGTCATATTCACCATCAGTTAGTTGCAGAGAGAACGTACCTAAGTGAGCAGCTGGGTTGAGGAAGTTGCTGTGGTGAGGTGGTGGGCCAAAAGGGGTGCCAGCTGGATGCCCCCCACCTGCCAAAACAAAGCAAAGGGGTGAATTCCCAGTAAAAGCTCAGGAAAGGACTCACTGTGCTGCTCACATGAGCTGAGATTGCTGTGCCCTGTGTGGGTGCTCTCAGCCAGGACCCTATGCAGCTGCTTTTCCAAACAGAGATTTGCAGTTAGAGTATCAGGGGTGTGAGGGAATTAATGTTTCAGTACAGAAAAAAAAAGAAAAAACACATGAAATACATCTTATTTCCAACATCTCATCCCCATGATGCACTGGACATCACTCTGTGAAGAGCTGTTCCTCCATTTACTCTCTGGATGGCATGTCAGCAGGTTGGGCTTTTCTTAAAACCATACAGAATCATTTAGATATATTTATCAAATAGGCTAGTAACCCCTGGCATGTCTTGCAGAGAGTTCATAAGCCAAAGCATAAGGGAAATTCCTGGCCAGGATTAGCATGTTGATGAGCATAGAGCAAGGAGGGGAGTTCACTCCTCAGTACTCACTGGCTGTGGAGAAGAGAGTGGAGGGTCGGGCCAGGTCGTGGGGGTGGTGGATGGCTCCGAAGAGGCTGGGGCCTGGTGGCCTGCTCAGAAACTCTGGTTTCAGGCCAAAGTCCAGCTTGTGAGGATCAGACTGCATCTGTTTCTGAAACATAAAAATAGGGTTTGGAAGAGACTGGCCGAAACAAAGGCACTTCTAGAACGATGTGGGTATAGCACTTTGTTCACACTGATGTTTCAACAAGAATGTTAGTTTTTGGGGCTCTGAGCAGAGCTGCACAGCTGTTTTCCTGGAAGGGAGATCTAAGACAGAGTGGGAAAATCTCAGGCTGCCAATGCATATTTCCTGCAAATTTCACCAGTGTTTTCACATCCACCCCTGGGGGTGTTCAGCACAGACATGACTTCAACAACAAACTAACCATCTCTGCAGAGGCCTCAGACGCTTGCTTAGCTGTACAAATAGGTCTGAATTATAATAATACATGGAAAAGTTATCTGGGCCCCTATTCCAGTGGGCAGGTGTGTTCCAAGCTGGGTGAGAGCCTGAGCTGTGACAGGCAGAGCTGGCAGCTGCCCCTCTGCTCCCTGCAGGGATCCCTCACCACACAGGGACAGCACACAGCAGTCAATGCACACCAGAACCATTCACTGCACATGTGAAGCTGCCATCAAAAACTCTGGATGCCAGATGGGTTTTATATATAATCCAGGAATCCTGGGATGTATTAGGAAGAGCATTGCCAGCAGGTCAGGGAGGTGATCCTGTCCCTCTGCTCAGCCCTGGTGGGCACCTCTGGAGTGTTGTGTCCAGTTCTGGGCTCCATGTCCTTCCTCAGGGCAGGAAGGACATGGAGCTCCTGGAGCAGGTCAAGGGGAGGACAAAAAAGATGCTGAAGGCACTGGAGCAGCTCACTGATGGGGAAAGACTGAGGGAGTTGGGCCTGTTCACTCTCAGGAAGAGCTGCCCAGAGAGGTTGTGGATTCTCCCTCACTGGAGATATTTCAGAACCATCTGAACACAACCCTGTGCCATGTGCTCTGGGCTGGCCCTGCCTGAACAGGGAGGTGGGACCAGATGAAGTCCCTTCCACCTGACCCATCGTGTGACTGTGCTGCAGTACATCCCTCAGTGCCCCTCAGACTGCAGCTAGGGGTTCAAATGAGCTAGAGTACAAAGAGTATTTGAGTGTGAAGAACTGCAGCCCCACTTTGCTCACACTCCAAATCCAAAGCACTGTATGTTTGGCTTTATTTACATACATTGCAATCAGCAACCTCTCTCTTGTGAGGGGAATGGCTGAGGGAGCTGCACTGTGAGTGATAAGTGGAAGAAGGATGGGCTCTTCTTGGGGCCATATCCTCATTTAAGTGGTGCCTACTTCAATGCTTTTATAGAATGAAGGAAGAGGAAAACCAAATTCCCAATTACCTGTGCTGCCAGAACTCCCTAAACACAGATTGCTGATTAATTGTGCAGGTCAGCTGAAAGGATTTACAAATGGCTAGCACTGAACCAGGAGATCTCAGCAGTAATTCCAGAGCATGCCATGCTTTATAGATCAGGATTTAATGCTGTGCCAGCTCAGAGTACAGACTATTACAATGATATAAATATGCATATTAAAAAGTTATGACCAAGTTAATGTGCATGCCTAGTAGCTGTTTTTCAAGTGCTACTAATATGTCTATGTAGCTATGAGAAAAAAAAAAAAGAAGGAAAAAAGAAAAAAAAACAAGAAACAAAGGGTTTTTCTATGTCTGGAGATAATGACCTGCAAGAACACTGAAATGGCAAAGATGGGCAAGATAAGGTCAAGCCTTTTAAGAAAGTAACACTGAAGTGCTTAAACAGTTAAAAGCAGCTCAGAAAACACAAATCAAGAAAGTTAACACTGAAGTGCTTAAATAGTTAAAAGCAGCTCAGAAAACACAAATGCCTCAGTTGAAGTCTGTGTGCCAGATTTTTATGCTGTGAACTCTTTTTATTCTTCTTTTTAACAACCAAGTTATAAACCCCTGACAGGCATTACTCAGAACAGCAAAAGCTGGCTGAAGCTTTAATTGCAGCCATATGAATGGTGCTGCTCTAAATAATGAGCAAATCCCCTGTCTGAAAAGGCACAGGAGGATCACAGATGTGTTAAAAGATTTTTGAGTGTGTTCGTTTACCTTAAAACAGTAGAAAAAATGGTCAGATTTATTTTACTGCTGTTCAGGAGAGCACCCCCCTTGATGATAATCCTTATAAATGTAGTTCAAGTCCAGAAAACATAAAACACCTTAACTTGGTGCCCACTAAAATCACTGTAAATGTCTGCACTAATGTTAGACTGGGCCATAATGACTTTCCTAAAAGAGAGAGGGCCAATTATGGAGCAGAAAATCTCTCCTGAGCAGTGGTCAGCCTAAGGAGCAGTGTAAATCTGCTCCATGCCTGGAGCTGGTGTGCAGCCCTGGCGTCGTCACGCGATTCCCTGGGCGTGCTGAAAGGTTACCCAGGTCTTGCTGCAGAGCTACAGGCAGGCAAACAGCATCCACAGCTGCATGCAATTTTTCCTGAGGTCAGGAAGGTTGTGATTTAAAGTTTCCCATCTTGCCTGCATCTTCAGAGCCTGCTGTTACCCTCTGCAAGCAATTACAGGTACCGACTCTTCCACATCTCGCAACAGTCTGGTGGCACTGCATGCAAAATCCCTGAGCAACTCTGGTTTGGTCCCTGCTCTGGTCAGACTGCAGCTTGTGCAGAATAAAAGGCACCTTCACAGCTGTGGGTTAGAAGGGGAAATCACTCTGTATGAGCCTCAAGATAGGAGGACATGGTTCCTGTGGGGACACACACCAACTTGCCTTACTGACTAGCCCAGATCTACTTTTTTGACTGAACTAAGTGTATTTCCCAATTATTCTTGAACTTATCATCATGCACAGCCCCAAAAAAGTCAAGTAACATTCTTTCCTGTGATTCTGGGCTTTATTCTTGGGGGGTTTTTTAACATGCAAGATAGAAAAGTATTAGGTGAAAGAAATGGCTGCATGAAAATGGCATTTATTATGGGTTATAAATACACCAGTGTGACCTCTCTCAGAACATCAAATCAAGGAAGATTCAAAGGACATAGATAGCATGGGAATAATCATTTCATTTCAAGAAAATACCTTTTCAATAAAATAAAAAAAGGACATATAACTCTCTAGGTCTATAATCTTGTCTTTTTTGATAATGGGAAGATGAATGAAGATCACTAGCAGGGGAAACATAAGGAAGCAGAGAAAAGAGATATGTCTACTGCAGCAAATTAACCTGTCAACCTTGTTTAAAAGGGTTATTTTTAAACTCTATTAGCTGCAGATTTTTGTACCTGTTCAACATCTTCATATTCTTAAAGCACTACCTTACACAATCCACTTGCATACACAGACTGCAGAGAGCTGTGGACTCCCTGGTAATTTTAGTTTCTAACACAAGCTATTGACTCCTGAAGTACAAGTATGAGCAGTGAGGAACACCAACCATTCCTGACTTAATGAAAAACTTGAGGAGCAACACAGCATTTCTCAGTGATGAGTACAGTGAAGATACTGTGAAGGGAAAGAAACCTTCACAGAGTCCATGTACAGTGAAAACACAGTTACAGAAAGAATGGAAACACCACACTATTACATGAATCAATTGGTTTTCCCTGACTTCTGTTTCAGGACAGCCTAAAATGGCCATGGCCCTTACACTTGAAGTCTGAAAGCTTCAAAAATAACAAAGCCTTCCATCCCTAAACCTTCAGTGCAATGAGACAGTGCCTGACAATGCATCACCTGAGAGGCTGTGTCTGCCTGAGCAGCCTGGACACATCCAGGTGCCAACCTCCAGCTATGACATGGGAAGACTGATGGGACCCAGTGCAGCCACACTGGACAAAGCACCTTAGGGTCAGGAGAATTCTTCCTGTACCCTCTTCTGCCCATGAACATTAACAAGAGGAAAGGCATATGTGTGCCTGACTTCTTCAGACTTCATCTTGATCAGCTCATCTTGATAGGTTTGTGTCCTCAGCCATAAATAAAAGCAATGTTGTAGGTCACAGGCACATCCATTTAGCTCTTCCTGGCTACAAACTGGTTGTGATCACCCAAGATCTGGTGTCCTTGCATCCCAGACACTCCTTTGGGACTCTACCTTTAGGTTTCCATTCTGCTGTGCCATCCTTCTGAAATGAAGGGCTATGCTATAAAACTATGGATGGTTATTTTGACAAGGCATCACCCACAGCATAGAACTGCTCAAGTGAGAGGCAAACCCTTCCTCTCACAGGTGTGCACTGTGCTCTTCAGCCCAAACACTGACCTTGACTTTCTGTTGGTGATGGTATATCTGCCAGGCGATGTGAACGTGCATAGCACACCACTTGCCAGGTTTCTGGAAAAAAACAAAGACATATGACATGAATCAGTAACTTTCCAAAACCTGTGATGCTTTATCCTAGTTCTAGAACAACTGCCAGCCCATAGCCCAGTGAGGTTTAGTCCAGGGATCCCCATGCCAAGACAACTGAGAGCAAAGGGTCTCCCTTCAGTGCCTTCCCTATGTGTCCTCTTGGGAAGCCAGAAATGCAAAGACTTTGTCCCTTGCTAAGTTATCAGGATATCCAGGAATGCTCCTGTTTTACACACTTGTAATCCTCTGATGCCACAGGCTGGGAATGCAGCTTGTGCTGCTGAAATGGGTGGAACCTCCCAGTCAGCAGCTGCTCTGCACAGCTGGATTGCTGCACAGCTGCACACAGGTCATTTCCACAAGTGCAGCTATGCCAAGACTGCAGTTTCCTCCAAAAAGGAAAATATAAGTGATTTAAAGGGTCACTCTGGTTCTCAAAATTCATCTGACTCCCTCATGTATTGCTGGTCTGTACCTCCAATACTTTAGCTCATAAATATACTGAAAAATTGAAGGTCAGTCAATTCACTCGGTTTGGGAGGCTCTTTGCACTCTTCCTGTCACCAGGACTTTGAGTCATGGGGAGGAGAGAGGGAGGGAAGAACCAGAGTGTTATTTGGGTTTCCTTGTTGATTTTGTACTCCATTTCCAGCACAGCTGGAAACTGTCTGAAAAAGACTCATTCAGGCTATTCTCTTCCCAGTTCTGTTACTGCAGTTAACCACACACCTAACGATTCCTGCAGCTTCAGAAATTATTGCAGGAATCTAAGAGACTCCTTAAGCTACTTGTAAATTCAATGTTTTGCAAACTATGGCACATGGTCTGCCTTCCATTTCTAGCTGGGCATCAACCAGTCACTAAACCCACATGGAAATAAAGCCCATCTCACACACACTCCCCCAAACTCAAGCCTTCCACTGCTTCACATCTGGCTGTGCTAGTGATTTAATAAGTTCATTTGGTTGGTTCAACCCAAATCTAGATCTTCTTCTTAAAAACATTGAAAAATTAGCAAATCCCTTTTGGATGACTTGATGGATTGGATCTTTTGCTTCTTATTTCTAAAACATTTTGTGTTTGACTGTCTATGCTGATATATAAGGTATTTGGGTGGGATGTACCATACTGAATGACACTGAAAACACCCAGTAAATAATGAAAAGCAAACTCCTTCAGTGTGCAGTGAAATGACAGAGGATCCCTGCCAGGAACTGTAGGATTTGGCTCAGGAAACCTTTCAAGCCAGTGTGACAGAAGCATTATCAGTATTTAACCTCCAGTATTCATGTGAGGGAGTTGCATGAGAAAAGCAGAAAACTTCCAACTTTGAAACTCTGCACTGTCCTTGAGCGATCACAAGCTGCAGGATTGACCATGCTGCTCCCCAAAGGTGGTGTAACCCCCCCAGATGACACATGGCAGCACTGGTTTGTAATTATTCTGCTGCTGCAGCCCTGTGGGACTGAGCTGAGCTTGACAAAGCGGAGCACGAGAAGATTTCTTACCCTCAACATGGGCCTGAACGGATCTGTCAACTGTGAAGAAGAAATGACAGCTTGGTTACATGCCTGTCACTCAAACAATTGCTCTAATTAACAAATTTGTATTGCTTCATTAAGAGACAAAATTAAAATGTTATAATTTTACTTTCAAATGAAGCCCTTTCGGGTAATAATTAGTCCTCAGCCTCCGTATCTGAGCTGCCTCCCTCCCCCCATGGCTGTTGTACCTGAGTGTTGACAAGCAACCAAACAAGCCTCACACAGAGCACTCTGTCCTCTGGCATCAGCAGGCATTTGTTGGCTTAATGCTACAGAAATGGCTGGATAGCTGCTCTGAAGAAAGCACAGATCTGTCCTTTGGGCAAACTCCTGCTCTTGTCTCTCAAAGCTGCTCAGTGCACAACAAGGCTGGAGAGTGGGCAAGGCCTCTTCTCACAGGCTTGATGCCACAGATTGGGATGGAAGGGACTGGAATGGTGTGTCAGCCATGCCCCATTGGTAAACAGGGGCTGAATAAACCCCCATTTCTCTCATTATTATTTTTTATGTGCCTTGTTGGGTTGGGGGTTTTTTTAGTAGATTATTTTCTTCTTCTCATTTTTTTGCTCACATTTCATCAATTAATGCTGGAAAATAAATTTATTGGGTACTGCTCATTTGGTTTGGATTTTCTGTTTTGAAATACAATCCTAAAGGAGATTTATGGGTGTAAGAGGTACTTAGCAGATGCAGTGATGGCACAATGCATCATCTTGAAATAATCGAAGCTCAGTGCAAGTTGAAAGGGAACACAAAGCTAAATCACTTCATGATAGGAGGCTCTAGTTAGCTTTGCAATTAGATAAACAAACAAAATGTGGTTCCTTTTGGTATAAAGATCAACTACAGCACCAATTCCCAGCAAACCAAAGTACTGGAACTTGGCATAACTTGAAGCCAACAGCTCTGCTGTACTAAGAAGTTAAAACACCACAACATGGATTTTTAAGGAGCTCCTCACTGCTTTTGTCAGGGTTCTGCTAAAAATATGCCTGTGTGATGTTCCTCATCACAAACAAGCTGTGGGCAGAGAGCACAAGGCACAGAGACAGTGCAGAGGCAATGAAAGCTGCTCACAGATGCTGAGACTGAGCAGTGCAGAGGCACCAGGTGATCAATAAAAAGCATCCGTGTTTCACTGCTGCAATCAATGCTACAGTAACCCAGGGAATAGCTGTCATTACCCACATTAAAAACAATTACAGAGTACAAACACAAACCTTGAAGAGGTTTGTACATTTCTATGTGGAATTGGACTTTTATGCCTCTACCCCTGGGCCTGTGAGAGCTCTGCCATGGCACTGTATCTATCTGAACCTGTTCTCACACAGCTTCTCTACTCACTGACTGCAGCAGCTCAGACTAAGCATTAGTTTTAGGGTGTTATTGAAGATGGAAGCTCTAGCATTCAAGGTTTTCAGGGGGAAGAGCTTTACTTGAGAACAATAAAGCATTGTGTACAGACCCGTGGATCTTTCTGTAGAAGGGTGTGTGGGACTGTTCCAGGTCTGGCTGCAACATCAATAGGATTGGAAGTCTAGAAATAACCACAGGGAAAGACAACATTAATGAGGGACACAATGCCTACAAGCCACAGGACATAGAAAATAATACTTCTTTATCATGAAAATTGCCTAAACAATGAAGATAAACTTTCCAAAGAGACAAGGAGAACCATTATAATCCACTTAGTAATATGTATTATCACCTCCATTTCCAAACTTTCATTGTCCACCAACTGCCCATTACTTTAATCCAAACCACTGAGGGAACAGTGACTGTTTGCCCTGGAAAATCTTTCACTATGGGAAAGCCAAGTAGGAACACATTTATGACATGGCATGTAAAGCAGCATTTGGACTCAGCTCGTGCTTTGCTGCTTATGACTGATGCACTGGAAGTGGCTCAAACTGCCAACCTGCCTGTCAGCACACAGAGCATCTCCTTAGGCACTGCACAAGGACTGAACTGTCACCATATGGATATCAGGGAAAAGTAACATCCACTTGAAAAGAATTAAAGCTTTTCCCATGATTTGAATGTAAATAGTCACTTCATAGAACAAAATGCAGCTTTGTGGGAAAAAAAAAAAAACCACAAAAAAAACCAACCCAACCCCCCAATACTTAGATAGAGCTTTTGCCTATGTGAAAATGAAGAAAATAGAAATCAGCCATAGCACAACTAACAATTAAGTAACAGAGTTGTTAAGTCTGATTACCATACAGACGAAGAATCCCACTAATGAACTGCAATTTACATATCCAGTCATTACACTGGATGGGCCAATTTAAGAAAGAAGGTGTCTCCTCTGCAGAAATACCAGCCCTGATTTCAGTCTGTAATTGCAGAGACTACAGACTGTGATTTCCTGCCACTGCTAAATACAGAGTGACTCCATGAAAACAAAAGAAAAACGCCCTGAACTCCTCTCATTTCTCTCTCCCAGTACCACAGATGAGGAGAGCTAAATCAGTTCTGCACTGTGCTGGAGCTGGGAGATAATTATAGAAATGAGTAAACAATAATGATCATCATTTCTTAAAATCCTGATTATTAAATGACCTTTCATTAATGCACACTAGCTCAGAACTAATTATACGTTGCTTCTAAAGTTATCCATGATATTCTATTTCATTTTTCAGAAATGTTTGTAGGTGTGGCCTCCTGGCAGCTCTGGAGCTCTCCCACCTGTGACTGGGGGAGAGAAGGTTGTGTGGAGACCTCAGAGCAACCTGCCAGGAGCTGAAGGAGCTCCATGGAAGCTGCAGAGGGACTCTGGGTTAGGAACTGCAGGGACAGGACAAGGGGGAATGGGGAGATATTGAAAGAGGGAAATTTAGGTTAGGTACCAGAAAGAGGTTTTTCCTGTGAGGGTGGTGAGACACTGGCACAGGTTGCCCAGGGAGGCTGTGGCTGCCCCAACCCTGGCAGTGTTCACAGCCAGGTTGGATGAAGCTTTGATCAACCTGCTCTGGTGGGAGGTGTCCCTGCCCAGGGCAGGGGTTGGCACTGGATGATCTCTAAGCTCCATTCCAACCCCTTAACATACTATGATACAATGATACGATACTATGTATCTGAACTTAATGAGAAATAACTTCTCTTTGTAGTAAACCTGGAAAAAGGCAAATCCCCTGTGAAATTAAGCTGTAACTCAGACCTCGATTTCTCCAGAATGTAAACCATGTGCTAACCCTAACCCTGATGTGCCTGAATAGCAATAGATAATTTCTGTCTTACCTTGGGTTGAAAAGCTCCTTGTAACGAGCCAAAGGGGCCAGTTGGAGGAATCATGGGAGGAATACCTGATACAGCTGGAGGATAGGAGTGAAACAGCTGCAACAGAAAGAGAACATCATCAGTACAGGTGCAGGTTCCAGGACAGGCAGCTGAGGAGGACACAGAGAGCATTCCTTAGGAAAATGGTACATGGAGAAAACTGAGAAGCATTGAAGTGATCTCGTTGGAACAATGTTAGTTAGGGCAGTCCATGAAATGTTCACAGATGTCATGATGTTTAGAGCTTAAAAGCAGTTCCAAAATCAGACAGTCAGCACCTGTCCCTGCATTAAGCCAGCAGACATGAGATTTCTTTCCCAATTATTAAATTTTAAATTGGAGAGAGGTTTGAAATGGTTTCAGTCTGTGTGCTGAGCTGAGCTGAGCAAGACTCAGAAATCTACTGTTTAAGTGGAACAAACCCTTACGAGTTCTAGGATATTGTATCATTAAAACTCCATTAGCACCTTGGGATTTTAATAGTATCTGCAGGAAATGAGGAAAATATGCACAATTCTTACTTCATTAGCCTGTCTGAGAGGATATCCTGCCACAGCTAATATTAGCAGAGAGACAATCTGATTCACTGAAAATCAGTATTTAAACAAAATATTAAGGCAGAACTCCCAAAAGTAGGGGAACATTTTATAAAGAAACACTGCTAAGTGTAAAAATGTGCACATCTCCCCTGACCTCACTGACCCCAGTGCTCTGTCCTAAGGGAATTTAGGAAAAAAACACCACAAAAGGCTGTTCTGTACTAGTGCAGACACAATAGAAACAAGCAGGTAAACTAGATAAGCAAATTCTTCCCTGTGAGGTGCTGAGGCACTGGCACAGGTTGCCCAGAGAAACTGTGGCTGCTCCATCCCTGGGAATGTTCCAGGTCAGGTTGGATGGGGCTTGGAGCAACCTGGGCTGGTGGAATGTGTCCCTGCCCATGGCAGGGGGTGGAACAATATGATCCAACCCAACCCAACACATTCTGTGATCCTATGACAAATCATGACCTCCCAATCTGCTCTTGTCTCTGTGCTCTGGCTGTGAATCTCTTACTCATCCTGTAACACAGTCAACTCGCCCGATTCCATGGAAATGCTGAGATTACACACCAAATTGCTTTCTGGTAGGAGTCAGGGCTTCAAAGCATCACACTCCAAACACATTCCCACTGTAAAACCTCTGGATCTCGCAGGGGATGGCTGCCAGCTCCACTGGGATTGCCACCCAAAAACCCAACAGGGTTCTCTGGCTGAGCCAAGCTCCCCTCTGAACACACCTGACTAAAGTCAACCTACTGAGGGCTACTTTTAAGATCAAATAAATGAGTTAATGGCCAATTGAACAGAAGTAGGACTGGGCAAAGTGAAAGACTGGATGTGAGGGGTGGGGAAACACTGAGAAAATCCCATCCCAGAGTAAATCAGTATCACAAAGTTTGATGGATTTGGTTTTGCCAGGCATATGCATGTGCTTTCCTTCAGCATTTTTCCTTCCACTAGCTTATCTTGCAAGGGTATTTAGCCATATCATATTCACTGCAAGCTGAGATAATATTTCAGAGGTACCAGAAGATTTTCTCAGTTTAAAAGCATTGAGTCTCTGCTCATAACATGTTACTGCTGTTGCTTTTAATCCTGTTTAATTTGGACCTGTTCCCTTCAATGGTGCAGAAAACATTTTGAGATGAGTTGATACTGAACTGTAGGCATTTGAGAAATCATTAAGAGACACTTGTCCCCATTTACAATAACTTTTAATGAGCAAAATGTGCTTTAAATCCTCCAGTGTCTTCTGCATTTAATTCTCTGTGTAATGGACTAATTCCAAACGATGGAAAGAGATGTAATACTCAGCATTCTATTGACTATGACTAATAAAAAGGAATGCTTTCCATAGTTTTATAACTGGTAAGTTAATTAAATGTGACCTTTCCTCAAGGTCAGAATTATTAATAAAATGTAAATATTGTATCTCCCTGATCTCTCTGGATCAGCTAAATTCCTCCAACTTTCCAAATACATCTTTCATAGTCAGTGCTCCCTTTTTCCCCAGTATTCCTTCTCTTTTGGCAGCATTTTCCCCTCCTGGCTTTCCTCAGGGAGCAACACAGTGACCACAGCTTTCCTTGCCCAGGTGTATGCAATGCTAAACTAGTCCTGGCACCAGCTGTAGCTAAAGTAATCCCTCAGTGTGCTAAAAGAAAGGATTGCAAAATCAAAGATGCCCAGAAAGAAAACTGATTTAAAACTCAGCATCAGCTTCTGTGTGAACTGCATTCCCTGTTCTCCAGGAGTAAGATTTTAACTCTCACACAGACCTTGTCCTCCTGCAAAGTTCACTGACAGGATTTCAAAACACTGCATGATTTTTATAGGTATCTGAATGCCTGGTTGGATCTATAGTGGGAACTCTTGTCCCTAGGAAAAGGTCTGTGGAAGTGCCACAGTTTGAACAATATTTCTATTCCTCCTGCCTATGGGCTGTGTACTTACACCAGTGAGATTATGCTTCTTGGTCCTGCAGCTGCTCAGACCCAGATGAAGCAGCTCTTGGTACCTGTATCACCTCTAGTCACCCAGAAGAGGTTAGTGGCACACCCTGGCTGTTCTGGCCCTGCTGGGGTTACAGACAGACTGCTAATCCAATGTAACCTGGAGCCACCACGATGATGATCTGTATCACCTTGCTGAATATCCCACAGTGATCACTGTGCAACTCCTTCTGCAGGACAAACCTTCCCAGGGGAGGCACAACAGAGCAGACCTGTCCAAGGTCCATAGCACAGCTCCTGGCTAACAGAGAACTGCATGAAGCCTTTCCTGACTGCAAAGAGGGTGAAACCATGACCTTTACAACGCAGGTAACTGCCAGATTTATAAGAGGTTGTGTCACTGAGTTTGAAAAGCAGATACAGCTGGAGACCTCTGCAGTGTTTCCTGTATTACATGTTGACTTCTGTGCTTTTTATTGGTCTGAAATTCAGGTACCTATCTCCCAGTTCTGTGTTCCTGCTTGGATCAACATGCCACATGGAGGAGGATATATCTTTTGGATCCATGTAAAACTCAGCAAATCAGAGTGTAATTTTGCAAACAGTGACACCAATGAGCAGCATTACCCTTCAGAGTTAAAGTGATTAGCACAGGTTTAAATGTTTGCCCAATACTCCTCAAGCTCTGAGCCTGCAAACACTCTCTTACAGTGACTCAAATGAGGTCAGGACTGTTTGGGTGTAGGACAGGCATGAGCAGGGACTGTGTATAATCAGGACAGCAGAAAGCATCACACCATTGCCTTAACCAGTTTTTTTTGCCCAGTTCCACTTCTAAGCAAAACCAACACATAAAGCCAAGTGCTTTGCAGATTTCTGAGTGCTGATGCAGTACTCCTTCTCTCATCAAAATATCACTGTTGGAGTCAGAAACTCTTGCCATCTCCAACCAGACACCTGCCAATAGCATGAAGGAAATGCAACCCAGATTTCAGCAGCAAATGAGTCAGTAGATTCAGACCCTTAGGAGCAGAAGCTTTACACTTCACTGGAATATTAATAATCAGCTCATCTCAATAAATAACATTTTTGGTAGCTCTTAGAGAAACACATCTAGTGCATAGCTGGATTGATGTTGCTGTCATCAAACTGAGCTTTCAAATCATAACAAGCCCAGTGGATCAGATGTGCCTTTGAAATCTGAAGAGTAAGACAAGTTTTCAGATTTTATCAAACAAAATATGATAGATTAGGAAAACTATTAGATTACCTATCCCTGAAGGATTTGTATGATAGGTTTGTCATTTCATTTCAAGGAAAAAAAATCAGCCTAAGGGCGTGTGGCACAACTGAAACACCGTGATGGAATCACTGCTCTCTCCTGCTTCAAGGACCAGTCAGCTCTTCTGCCTCATCTTTTCACATCAAACCTGTCTCCAAATGGTGTATGAGCAAGAGATCTTTTGATTGGAAAAGCTGATACTGCATCTTTGTCAGAAACAAGCACCACGAATGCAAGCCTTCAAAAGCCAAAGCAACCAAGGACAAGAATGGTAAATCCTGGAGTGATGATTAGGGAGAGATTCAACACTGTGCCATCGACTGAGTGGTGATCCCAACCCACCACAGAAAAGCAGTGAAGTCAGTTGGAAACAGAGTAATAAAACTCACACTGTGACGGTAGAAGGGGTCAACTTTTGTAGGGTATTTGTCAAACTGCAAAGGGATCAAAGCACAAACTAGTTACTTTATATTTCCTGGCTTTACTTCTGTTGGTAAAATAGAAGACAACTTCTCGATTACTTGACAACCAACAGAGAGGAAAAAATACGCAGAAAATTAGGGATTTTTCTTTCTTCAAAGTTAATCAAGGTCTTTATGAGACAGGAAGAAGGAGGAGGCACCAGAATGCACACTCCAAGTAGGAGTGCTCTACAGCCTCATCCCTCAGCCCCTGCTGACACCTGAACCACATGTGAACATTGTGAGGCAGGGACAGCTCTGCCTCTTCTGCCCAGGCACACCTGGGCAGCACAGGATTCCAGGACTCCTGTCCAGGCACACCTGGGCATCCCAGGACTCCAAAACTTCTTTCCCCACAACCTGGCAAATTCTTAAACTTTGGAAATAAAGAATAGAGTTGTGCTCTACTTATCCTCACATTTCTGCCTGGGGTACGCACCATGGGCGGTGCTGGCGTCGGCATGATGGCAGTGGGTGGGATGGCGTGGGGGAAAGGCGTGAAGGTGTGCTGGTGTGTGTGTTGGTGTGTGTGCTGGTGCTGGTGCTGGTGCTGGTGGAACTCTGTCCTCAGGTAGGGTGGAGGGCCCAGGGAGGCCCCACGGTCTGCGCTCTGCGAGGCCAAAAACCGCGTGTTTAGCTCCTGACGGAGAAGGTCTTGTTCTGAAATACAAACAATAAGACAACCCCCAGTGAGCTCTGAGGCTTTTCCAGACCTTGTGTCACATACTTTGCTGGATGTGTCTAAAACTTCCTGGGGATCAATCACAACCCAGGGTAAGAAATTTCCCTCAGGTCTTCTCCATTTCCCTTCTCTCACCAAGTCTGTTTTCACATTCATCTGAGCACTAACCTGAGGGTTCTCCCTAGATTTGTACAGACATGGACACAGGCTTCAATAGATGAGGAGGTATGAGTAACCTGGAGTGAGCAAACATCAAGTGGCTGCTGCTAACACGAGTACTCTGATGTAGAAACCGATGGTACTCAAACCTCCGTTTTCCTCCCCCAGTTCCTTCTCAGTGACCCTGGTGAGACACTGGCACAGGTTGTCCAGAGAAGCTGTGGCTGCTTCATCCCTGGAAGCATTCCAGGCCAGGCTTGGAGCAACCTGGGCTGGTGGAAAGTGTCCCTGCCCTTGGCAGTGGGGTGGAGCAAGATGGTGTTTAAGGTCCTTCCAAGCCAAACCACTCTGGGATTCTATGAGCTCCCCACAGTCAAAGTATAAAAGAGCAGTTTTCTCCACTGATAAAAATCTCTACTTCTCACCCCCACACACCACTTGCATACACACAGGCTGAGCACCACTGTGTGCACAGCCACTGGAGACCTTCCCTCCAGCTAGGGAAGCAACACGGCTCAGACCACAACTGCAGTGAAGACCTTCACTAAGGGGGTCACAGGTTCTGTGTGGGCACATTGCAAACACCACTGAGTTTTAACCATGGGGAGAAAAACACACATGGCAAAAGCACAGTCTTCTAAAAAGATTCATTGCCAGGACAGAAGAAAAGTCACTGGGTATGTCTAGGTGGTTTTTTGGCTTTGATATGACCCAAAATTGTTCAGCAATGAGTACAGCCTCTCCCCAAGCAAACCCCTCATCAAATGGACCAAACAGATTCATTCTGACTAAAACCAGAGAATTGGTTTCCTATGCTGCATAAGACATGCCAAGGCCATAATCCATCTGGCTCTTACCTGAGTAAGTGCTACCAGCTGGGTGTCCTGGAACCTGCAGTGTCCCTGACGTCAATGGAGGTGGAGGAGGCAAAGCCGTAGGAGGGGCAAACATATTGGGGTGATGTGGGTGTGCAGGGGGCTGGAGGGTGGGAGTGAAGGTGTGCAGGGGGCTGTGGCTGGGCAGGGAGAGGGGGAGCGGGGAGGCTGAGGGGTGGTGGGATATGTGTGGAGGAGGGGCCTGAGTCTTGGCAGGAGTGCTGCTTCTGCTGCTGCTGTTAATGAGAAGAAGAGCAATTAGGCATGGCATGAAGGAGAGGAAAGCTCCAAACACACACACACACACACCACCCCACCAGCCCACGTACTGCTCATGTTAAACACAGCACTGATGTCACATAGATCACCAATTCAAGTCACTATTTCTACCACTACCACTGATACTCCTTTCTCCGACCACTGCCACTGTGATACTCCTTTCTCCTGCCAATACCACAGTGATACTCCTTTCTCCAGCCAATACCACAGTGATACTCCTTTCTCCATCCACTGTCACTGTGATACTCCTTTCTCCTGCCAATACCACAGTGATACTCCTTTCTCCATCCACTGTCACTGTGATACTCCTTTCTCCATCCATTGTCACTGTGATGCTCCTTTCTCCATCCACTGTCACTGTGATACTCCTTTCTCCAAACACCTGCAGTACCTTTTCTGCTATCTTTTACTTCCTGGGGTCTCTCCACACCATCACCTCAGATATATTCTCCCTCTCTGTAAGAGGTTGGTATTCTGTCCCCCAGCAACACAGGGATGACACACAAAGGAGTAATCAGCCCTGTGCATTCATTAGTTAATTATCAGGTCCTTTCTACATGACTGCTTCTGATTCATGTTTTCAGGCAAATGAAGCTCAAAATCAGTGATCACTGCATTAATAGAAGTATAATTTTTTTTTTTTGCTGTGAATTAGTAAGATGAAAGACTGCACAAAATGTGAAATGAAGTTGAGAAGGCAACAAGAAATATGTGCTTAGAGTTACTGCCTCTCTCTACCCTCACAATATAAAGAGAGTCAACAAAATAAGTCTTTGTGATTACACTGGTTGCAATTTTTCAGGTTTCATTTTCTCCTAGTAAGTATTTAAGGTATCTTCATGTAGGGCTTCATTCTACTTGACTTTATTTCAAGTAAAGACATGCTTCTATTGCAGTGACTTTTAAAGACAAGCAATAACAGCTTGGTTAAAAATAAACCCAAGCCCTAAACACCTTCCAGTTTTTAGTCAAACCAGTGCTGGTTAACCAGTTCTTAGAGCTCAGATTTGAGGAAAGACAACCCAGCTTAGAGTAGGGGAAACCTGAGGTCCCTGACTCTGAAAGTCACAGGTTCCTCTGAACATATTGTTTAATCTCACCACTCATCTTTGTTATCCCCTATAAAAGGTGAGGCTAATCCCACTGTGGCCAGCTGAAGAGAACACTGAAGACTGCAAGGTGTCAGCAGTGCAGGAAAACATGAAGCCTTAAAGTCCCTGGCATGAGACCATAGGTGCTGGACTGTCAGCAGGGCCAGCAACAGCTGCACCATGCTCCTTGCTCTAGGGCATGACAGTGGTTGGAGAAATCAGATGTTTGAAAGAATGGGAAGGTCAAATAGCCTTTGGAGAGCAGCCCAGCCTACAGGAACTGGGATTTTCTTCCTGTGGTCTATATTGCATAAAACGCCCGCCAAAAACCCAAATATGACAGGCAGGAGAAGTAAAAGCTAAGTGCCTGAGAATCCCCAACATCTATGGGATCACCAGGTCAGAAACAGAAAGATCCTGGCTTGTCTCAGGGCAGGAACTAAGGCTAAATGCACAGAGTCTCCTGTACTTCCCAGTGATGGGATGTGCTGTCTCTTTAGCTAACTCTCCTCCCGGCTCAGCCCAGCATCCCACCTGGACCACTTCTCTCCTTTAGCTAACTCTCCTCCCGGCTCAGCCCAGCATCCCACCTGGACCACTTCTCTCCTTTAGCTAACTCTCCTCCCGGCTCAGCCCAGCATCCCACCTGGACCACTTCTCTCCTTTAGCTAACTCTCCTCCCGGCTCAGCCCAGCATCCCACCTGGACCACTTCTCTCCTTTAGCTAACTCTCCTCCCGGCTCAGCCCAGCATCCCACCTGGACCACTTCTCTCCTTTAGCTAACTCTCCTCCTGGCTCAGCCCAGCATCCTATCTGGACCACTTTTCTCCTTTAGCTAACTCCTTTTTGTTCCTGTAGGCTCTGTCCAGCATTCTATCTGGACCACCTCTCTCCTTTAGCAAACTCCTTTCCAT
>NW_008660812.1:0-16961 GCF_000695815.1 Acanthisitta chloris
ACTGCACCCATACTCTCCTTCCCCCTTCATCAGCTCATCCCCGTGCCCCCTCCAGCACTGGTGCTGCCCCCGAGTGTCCCTCGCCCCGAGTGTCCCTCGCCCCGAGTGTCCCTCTCCACACCCTGTCCTCACTGTCCCCGCCGCCCTCGCAGGGGATTAGCCTCACACGGGCTCAGGAAACGGCTGAGGCAGGAGCAGATCTTCCACCTGGCGTCCTCTTGTCTGCCACCATTTGGGGCTGCTGTAGGATTGTTGCAAAAAGTGTTTCATTAAAAATGAATCCGAATCGCAGCCTGTGCTGCAGACTGCCTCGCTGCCGGGAGAGCACCGAGCACAGCCAGCCGTCCCCGGCCCTGGTGGATTCCTGCCTCGGTCTCCAGGCCGCTGGAATTCCCACCCGCCTGCAGCAGTGCCACGTTTTCTTCATGATTTGCACCGGGAATCTGCACCTTTGCGGTCACATCGGGCTCGGGGCAGGCTCAGGCTCACGAGCACCCAGCGCCCCAGGGACCTGCTCTACATGTGTTCCAAATGGTTTCATGTCCCTGGGAAGTGGGAATGATCGCTGCATTCCTGTAAAAATGAATACAAATGAGGATCAGCATGCTGTGTACTTCGCATGAGAGCTCACAAGTGAAGCATGTGCCAGGCTGGTGTCAGACAGTGCCGCTGTCACACGTCACCTCGTGTGTGGGACGTGTCCCTGCACCCCAGGTCTCTGCTCCTCCTGGGAAGCTTCAGCAGCCAACGCTATCCCAAGTGCTGTGGGTGAGCACAGCAGCCAGCAAACCCGAGGATGAGGAATGAAACGTTTTGCTTGGTGGCAAAGTGGAGTAACCCAAGGAAACAGACTTGTTTAAATGGAAAGGAAAAAGATTTGCTTGGGAATTTCTCTCAGGAAAAGTCACGAATTTGTTATAAAAATTTTCATTTCAAAATTTGTTTTCATTACTTCAACATTATTTTATGACATCAGTAGTAGTGCATAATGTGACCTGTCATATCATGTCAAGTCATGTCATAATACGCATAATAGTAGCAGAAGTGCATAATATTACATGTCATATTGACATAATCAGAATATTCTATTATTATTGACTTTGTCAAACTAATTACAACATAGACAGGAAATACTTTGCTGTAGAAAGTAAGATTCAAAAGGTGAAACCTATAAAAATTAGTTATTTCCCTTTGCAACCACGTTTTTATGCATTTTCAATGCATTTGTAGGAAAACATTTGCATTGGCACATTGCATCATGTTATGCACTGTTAGAGGTAATTCCATGCAACAATGGAGAAAGATAAATTAAAACAGTCCAAGCCAAATTTTCCATTTAAAACTATTTCAATTTTTCATCATAGAAAATTATCAAAACAAAAATTAGCAAATTCTTCTATATATGAAACCTAAAAGTTCCCCTAATGAAAGTCCCCCCTGAGAGCAGCAGCTGCAGAAAAGGCTCTGTATGTCCAGAGTCAGGTGACAGAGCTGGGGAAGGAGCACAAGTCTGGTGAGGAGCAGCTGAGGGAGCTGGGGGGGCTCAGCCTGGAGAAAAGGAGGCTCATTGCTCTCTACAGCTCCGTGACAGGAAGGTGGAACCAGGTGGGGCTCCATCTCTTCTCCCAGGTGACAAGTGACAGGACAAGAGGAAACAGCCTTATGCTGCACTAGGGGAGGTTTAGGATAGATATTGGGAACCATTTCTTTGTGGAAAGGCTGGTCGGGCGTTGGCACAGGCTGCCCAGGGCAGCAATGGAGTCACCATCCCTGGAGGGATTTAACAGCCGTGTGGATGTGGCACTTGGGGACGTGGGTAGTGGTGGCCTTGGCAGTGCTGGGGGAAGGGTTGGACTCAATGACATCAGAGGGTTTTTCCAGCCTCGGTGGTTCCGTGAGCCTGTGCGGATCCATCGTTCAGAATTCCACTAGCTCTGTGGTGCCCGTGGAGGGGCAGTGCCAGCAGTGCCCTCCTGCCGTGGGGGAGTGCACTGTCAGCCCTGCTGGGGCTGCTCCAGGCCCCGGGGATTTCTAATTGACTTGACACCTTATAAATTGCCAAACTTGGGTGTGATTGCTGTGAAGAATGGTACTTTAAAGGACTCAATATCTGTATATCTCCCTTTGATAAACATTGGCTTGCTGAGCTTAGATCTTATTTATTTACCCTTGGAGCAGGTTCATTACTATGTATTAGGTAGATATGACATATTTATGGAAATATGGGGACTCTTTGTGGAATATATTAAGATTAAATAAATCATTGACTATGTGGTCAAGAACAACAGCAATCCTGATGAATGATTCTGTGACGGGTTTTTTTTGATCCCTGTATAATTTTAAGAGCCATCCCCTTTGTCTTCCTGGACTCCTGCAGAACTTCCTGCACCACCCCAATGCTCTGGGAAATGCAGGATGTGTGCCTACCTTGGGAGGAAGCTCCAGGCCCCAGGTAACCTGTGGGGAAGGTTATTTCCCAACAAACCTGGGAGACCCCCAGATACTGAAACCCACTGCTGGGAACCTGCTTAGGAAGCTGAGGAATGGTTCTGATTTGGTTATCCCACGTCATCCCATCCACTGTGATCTGCCATGCACATCCATTAGCCAATGAATTTACATACCTAGTGGCGCATTTTCGCAAATTAGTGGTAATTACATTTAAAACAGCTATTTTGATAGAACCCAGTGAGAGCCACAGCTAATGACATAAACGTGATTTCCCACGTCCCTGGGCCTCAATAGAAACATCGGAGGAGAAGGGCAGAGCACAGCCCACGGAGCTAGAGCTCCTAGGGAGCTCACTGGGTTGGCTCCCAATCCCTGGGAGCACCTTGAGCAGTTCCTTCTGCTCCAGGTACCTTTGTTTTGCAGCCCCTTTGCTGCCATTGAATACCTGCTCCCTGTGCTGCCCTCCAGCATCCCACGGGGGCACTGGGCACAGGCTGAGCATGGCAGTGGCCAGGCAGCTCAGCAGGGCACGTGCTACGTGTGCCTTTTGCTCAGGACAACTAACAAATGCCTGTAAATACTGGGGGATTCTTAAGGATAGTTAAGTAGCAAACTATCTGTTGAAAATAAAATTTGCTTGCTCCTCACAGATATCCAATTTGCCTACTATCCAAAGAAAGGAATTGGGTGTCTGCTTCCTAAATTGTTTTAATCTCTGGCAAAGAGTGCTTCTGGCAGAGTCCCTCAGCTGGAAAATAGGAAATGAGTTAGAAACAACAGACAAACGTGAATAATGCAGAGCTTAAGATGTCTGATCGTGATCTTGAGAAGTTTAAACAGATTCCTCAATCCACCTGCCTGTGACCTGTGATGTGCCCTTCCTGGGGGAAATGCTGGGTCAGGGCTGGCAGCAGTGTGTGCTGAGTGGGGACACAGCTCCCCCAGGCAGAGGGAATGCGGTGCCGCCTTGTCCAGCCAGGCGGATGCCCATGGCACTGGGCACTGACATGATACTGTGGGCTACAGCACCTTGCCCAGGCTTTAGCAGAGTGAGGAGTGTTCCTTAACCTTCCCTTGAGGCATTCATGCCCATCCCACCCAGACACCAGCCACACGTGGAGGAGCCAGAGGGGTGGTGGGTGCTGCTGGACTCCCAACACACCCACCTGGGTGCCAGGTGCCTGCAGCCCTCACCTCCACACCCTCCTCCCCACCTGTGCCCCTGCCACCCCCGCGTCCCTGCACCTTCACTTCAGCTTTGCAAACATTCTCTCAGTAGAGCTTCAGACATTTCCCCACAATAGCCTGAAAGGATTTCCAGGAATCAAGATCCTGGGGAAAAAACAAACGTCCTGCTTTCCCCCTGGGGAGAGTCTCTGTCTTCTGTAACCCTGCTAATCATAATCACCTCACTACTTGAGCTTCTCATGAAGTTGCCCTCACATGCCAGGACAGCCCCCGCAGCAGCCTCCTCCTCAGGCCAGAGCCATCCTGCACCGCAGGATGAGTCCCCATGGAGCATCACCAGCGGCTGTGCAGCTCCCGCCCTGCAGGGCAGCAGCACCTCAGGGCCCCTGCAGTGCTTCTGGCACGGGCCTTGTGTTCCTTCTGCTCGTGATCCCCTTCTGCAGGGACAGAGCTCTGGGCATCGCACACGTGGCAGGAGCTGCCCTGAGCGCCGAAGGAAACTCTCCTCCCATCACGCTAAGTGAAACAATTCAAACCGGGAAATCTTGATAAAAGTTTAATTAGGAAAACGGATTCCATCTGTAACGTATCCCCATTCCCCCCATGTATTAACCCTTTTGCCATAAATCTGCCACCCTTGAAGAAACCTGCCTTCCTCACAAAACCTGCTCAGGGTTCACATTATTTTAATCAGTTAGAGGGGTTTAATACATTATTGATTTTTAGGAGAATTGAAAAAGCTCCCGTATTAAGTCCAGGTTGCTTATTCTTTCTGTATATGACATTCAGGTACTTGTGAAAAATTATACCAATTATGAAATCAGCCATTTACTGCTTCAAAGTGCAATCAGTTGTCACACTGGAAAGCACTTGCTCCTGAATATTATTAGTTGGGCTATGTGCACAGGAAAGTGCTGAGAGGAAAGACTTTAACCAAAGGGCAATTGCATGAAATTTACTTAGAAATAGCTATTTATCACCCTTGGATTTCCTACTGTTCAAATCCACTGCAGACACTTTATGGAATGAAACAGCCATCTCACCAACGTAACTCAGCCAACTGAGGGTTTTTTCCTCACTGACATTAAATGAAAAATTTAGAAGTCATTGTAACAGCTTAAAGATGCATTATCCTTTTTGATGTGCAATTTTAGCTTCATATCAAAAGCCATATAAAATAACCCCCGCACAAACACAAAAAAGGAACTTTTAAAAGTTTTATGACATGTAGTTTATCTTACCTTTTATGCATCTACCAGGCACGGCTTCTCCTGCTGTTCTCAGAGACCATTGCGTGATTACCACGATGGGGGAGAAAATATTGCCATAGCAGCAGCAGAGCCAGCCAGAGGAAGGATTAGTCTCTGGAGCCTGGGAGACGGAGGGGGAGAAGCCGAGCCCTACCACGCTGGCAAACGCCTCCGAAGGCAGCGTGCGGCAGAATCACGGGAGAGCTGCCCGGGAGAGGAGCCTTCAGTTGTGTCACAAACTGCCACCATTAATGGGCTTTGCTGCAGGCAATGAAGTGAGAGGGAACATAAATTAGAGAGGGGACATTCAAGAGAAATTTCTAGCTCAGTAAAGATGTCTTGTCGGCTTGCTTTCCAGAGCAGGCAAGAATTTTAGAAGGTAAGGTCAACTTCGTGAAGTAGGAATGCAGCTGGTCAGCCTGGGAGCACTGGCACAGCACCAGAGATGTGCAGGACCAACAGGTATTTGATTGCTACCAGCTGCAGTGTGGCCCAGGGCGAGCATGGCCACTTCACATGTAAGGCAATGCTTCTTCCTCTTCTAATTCCTCCAAGTGAAATGCATAATAGGAATGGGACAACTGGGCAATTTCCATGTTGGAAGCGTGGTCAGGTGGACGATGGTGAGCCTGTACACAGCACCGACGTCATGGGATTGCCAACAGTGCTCCCATGGGAAAATGGGAAAGCAGCTCCTGACCCACTGGGTCTTGAAGACCTAAACCAGGAGTGGAGTGTAGCCCCTGTACCTTGGGACATAGCTGATTGTCCACAGGAACAACAGCCAAACCGGCCTAACATTTCGGAGATGATGCAAGGTGCTTCCTGCCTGCAGAACTCTTCCAGCTCCTCTCTGGAGAGGGTCACATCCAGGGACAAAGAAAATACAGAAAGAGTCTCATCCTCCTCAGTGCATCAAAGGAATCTCCTGCCAGGTGGATCAGGGACCTGCTGGTCCCCAAGATGAAGGCTGGGCACCCACTGTTTGTTTTCTGGGCCACACTGGATGAGCCAAGGGACTGCAGGTGTCAGCACACACATCACCTTGCTGCAGCTGGCCAAGACACTTCCAAAGGGGCTCACTCCTAGCTAAGCAGGGTTCGTTCTGTGCACTTCAAAAGCAGCTGAACCTCGTCCCCAAACCGTCCCCCCTGCCTCCTGTGTGGCCTGCGCACCTGCGCTGATGGAGCCAAACATACAACATGGACGAGGTTTGTGTTGACACAGCCAAACCTCACGCTCCAGGAAACAGGCAACTTCAAAATTACCCAGTTGTAGAACTTCAGGTCCAAAGAAAGAAGGGAGAAGAGATGCTCGGGGAGCTGCCGCAGCGTGCGTGGGCGCTGCCGTGTCAGACACGGCGTGTTACAAACTGCTCCAACAATAGTCTTAGCAGGTGATGCCAACCGAGCCCTAACAGCTGGCTTTATAGCACGGAAATAATGCAAAACCAGAACACTTACTATATTTTAACTTAGCAAGAGGATTGTTATAAAACCATTTCATTTAATAAATAGTAAGGTATTTATAAACGAACCATTTTGTAAAGTGTTACCAATTTCTCATACACAATAATATGATTTGCACAAACGTTTGTCCTTGAGGCAATAGAAATTTTCCTTGCAAATCAATCCTTACAGGGATTGTAATTAGTATCCGCAAAGGCAGCTCACAGTACCTGTAGCTGTGTTTCTCCCATAAAAGCCCTGATTGCTGCAAGCTCTCACACAAAGCTAACGACACAGAAGGAAAATGCACACGTCGTCTAGACTATTCATTTTAATCAAGCAAGAGTGATTTTTTGTGGCCCATTTGATATGACTTTTACACAAGATACAACCTCGCTCCACAGGGGCTGGTGGAAAAGGTCAACACCGCTGTATAAAAACACATTTAAAGAAGGAGTTTAGAAAAGCCAAGGCCCAGCATTGCTCAGGTGGAGCTGCAGGTGCCATGTCTGTCTCGTGATTTCTGAGAAATTTATAAATCTACCTGTTTGTATTAAGTGCACAAGAATTTAAATAAATCAGGGGCTTATTTTCCACTCAGTACCCAGGGGAACAAAAGCCATGATCCAGCCGTCTCTCCCCTGGGACATCCCACCCGTGGGTGCCCACACCTCCAGTGGCTGTCACAGGACGCTGGCCCACCCCCAGCCACTGGTGGCAGCTCTGCATGGAGCCGGACACGGGAGCAGGAGCCCTCTGACCCCCCAAGCACAGCACGAGTCAAGGGTGCCTGTCTGTCACAGGGTCAGCCTCAGCACCCCTTTGGCTCCATCCGCCCTCAGTGTCCCCAAACATCACAGCAGGAGCTGGATTATGCCATGAGTAGGGTCTAAGATTCCAGCTGTAGGCCCAAGTTCCAGCATTAATCATTCCATTCATCATCATTACCCGCAGTTGCTCCACTCGCTGCCCCAAAGGCAGTGCCAGGGGCTGGTGCTTGCTGTCCCTTTCTCCTTCGGAAGGAGGAGAGCCCAGGCATGGGTAAGGTCATTGATCCGGAGCATTCCTGTCCTCCTGAGCAAGGAGGAGGTTAATTTATCACAGGATGGAGAAAACCCAGTCTTTAAATTCCCTGCTTGCTCTTAATTAAACAAAACCAGATTGTGTCTGCTAAGCCTTGCTCCAAGGACCCAACTGCCCTGGCTCTGCAGGCAAGTGCAGGCAGCCTGTCCTCCAGGCACAGACCCATCTCAGGGGACTGAACCGACCCCCCCTTCCCTCCCTGCTGCAAACCCACAGGGACAGGTGTGTGTGCCTGGGCACTTGGCTCTGGCCTCACAGCAGATTGGCTTCTGGACCCAAATGCATTGGTCCACACAGAACAGTACATGCATGGGGAATGGTGCTTGAGAAATGCCATCACTTCTTTCCAGAGAGGAAATACCACCCCTGCACCCACCACAGCCACAGGTGCTGCTACCCCAGGTGCTCAGAGAGCAAGAACAGCCAAGTTCCTCACAAACCTGACTGCCAGGCTGTTTGGAGATCTCCTTGGCATCCTCCAAGGTGTGAGGGGAAGATTAATCTTAATAATTACTGTCCTCACTTGCCTGGGCCCATCCAAGTTCTGGCCTCCCCTGGCTGTGTTCAGGTCTCCCTGTGCCACAGCTGCCCCATGCAGAGCTGTCCCTGGGGCTGTGCCCAGGCTGCAGAGAAACTCCCCACCTCGGCTGCCAGGCTCGCAGCGCCTCGAGGCTTTTCCCCTCCTGTCCAAGAAGTAAATGAAGTGGGGAGAGCAATACAGTGCGCGCTGGCCGAGACTGACAAGCCTGAGCCTCTCCTGGAGCCACTGTGCTGGTATTAAACAGACAAGACAAGCTTGCAGTCAGTTATCGGCCAAAAAAATAATGAAGGAACAAGTCAGCAGAGCAAAGCCAAGTCACCCGGACCAGCCAAGTGAAGAATTTAATTTCTCACAGGTTCCCCAGCAGCAGAGTGTCTCAGTGCCACAGCCCTATGTGCACCGACAGCTCCGACCCAGCGGCTGCGCCAGCCGCTCCATCGCCTGGGGCTGGGGGAGTGGGTGACTCCCGGGCCGGGGGCTGCGGTGGGGAAGAGCTGCCTTGCTCCCACTGCCCAGAGAAGGAGGTGTCAGAGTGGGATAGTCACCTGTCACTGCAGAGCCGCGGCAGGGCCAACACAGAGCAGCACGGGAGAACCAGGACAGGGGGATCCCTGCACCCAGCGCAGAGTGGGTCCAGCACCTGAGTGGGAGCACTGAGTGCTCCCAGAGCACTGAGTGGGAGCTGCGGGCCCTGGGTGTCCAGCAGGGAAAACTGGTGTCCTGTTGCACCAGTATTTCTCCAGTTTGTACAGAGGGTGAGAGTCTGCAGGAAATTAAAGATCCTGATGCCAACAGAGCTGCCTGCACCAATTCTGGGCTCCTTCCAATTGAGTCCTTTTCCATCCTTTTGCTTCTAAGAAACACTTTTGGGAACTCATCCCTGGTATCAGTGTCACAGACAAGTCTGGAAAAACAGCCAGTGGTCTGGGACAGCCCCAGCAACAAAGCACACACAGAAGCAGAGGGACTAAATCAGCTGCCAGGGAGAGTGAGCTGTCTGCTGGTGTGGGTCAGTGCAGAGTTACCTGTCCTGGGGCAAAAGTATGGGGCTGAGCTGGAAACCACCTGGAAACTGGATTTGGTCTCTCCCCGTTCTAGCATATGCAAGGGAATTTATTTTCTGGGGTATTTTGTTTGTTTGTTTGGGGGGTTTGTTTGTTTTCTTCACATTGTCACAAGTGCAGCCTTGACTAGCAGGAAACCTACAAAACTCCTTGTCATGCAGTGACCATTAGGGTACCACAGCTTGGCCAAATGCACATCTCTGGGCTCATGCACAAATTTCAGATCCATTTCTAGAAGCATTTTAAAGTTCAATTTTGTGGGACAGAGCCAGAGGGTGCGTTTCTCCTTGCAGAGCATGGAGCAATCCCCATCTCAGCATCCCCACAGCCCAGGGGGCAGGGGCTCACAGGTGCCAGCACTGCTGACAGCACCTGGGCAAAGTGACAGGGGAACAAAGTGGCTGCACCAGCCAGTTTCTGCCTGGGAGAAATCATGGAACAATTTTCAGCTCCACACAAACATTTACAGCCAAGTTATAAACTCCTGGAAAATGCTGACAGACCCTTCACTCCAGCAGCGCGAGCAGGTGCCCCGTAATGAATGTGCTGAATGACCTCCCAGCAGAGCGGCCGAGGCAAAAAGCACTGCGGTCATTCGGCAAACAATTAGTGAGTGTCCTGGTGGGGACAGCATACTAACAAGGGAAGGAGCAGGGAAGAGCTGAGCAAGCATCCTGCCTTCCCCCCGAATTCCTGCTCTTTCCAGCCCAGGCTCTGATCTATAGCATGACTCACTGGAGCTCCAATAAAGCTTCAGAGATTGTTATGCTAAATGAGAAAAAAAGTAATTGCCTTTTCCCCATCTAGAACTCCAGATATATAACTTGGAGAAATATAATTAGCTGCTAACTTCAAAGATGCATTGGAATTTTTGTAATGGGCATTGAGACCCTGTATTAAAAAAAGCTAAAAGAAAAATGATACACTCCTTCTTGTAAATGGAATAAGACTTAGAGGTTTTAATTAGGATTCGCTGTGCATCTGCAGCCAGGAAAACAGGAGAAATATCCTGGTAGTATCTTCCTGCTTGAAAAACACATGTTGGGTAAAGAGCTTTCTGCAAAAAATAATTAAAAAGACTGACACATTTTTGTCTTATGAATAATAATCATCTGTTATTAAAAATAAACTGTTCTTTTTTGCTCTATTTAAAATGAGGGAGATCTCTACAACAAGGACATGGAGTTCTCTCCTCTTTGGCATGGGAATGGGCACACTGTGACCTATAACAGCCAGGGCAGTCTGAGGAAAGCATGGAACATCCTGCACTGGAGATGCACCTGTCTGCAATGTCCTTTGCAAAGTGGGTGCCAAGACGACCCTCAGAGCCTCTTGCTCACCCCTGGAGCCCCCACACCAACAGTCCTTTGCCTAGGAACTCCCCTGTGTGCCAGAGCCACACATCCTCAGCAGAGCCCCGGGAAGGGGTCAGAGCTGCCTCAGTCTTCTGGAGGAGAAACCAGCAGAAGGCCCACAAAGGGCTCCCCACGTGGCTCTCAGAGCACTGCTTGGCTGCTCAGGGGCCAGGGGGCAGCTGCAGGCTCACAGGAACTCAATTCCCTCAGTGGGGTACACCAGACACCCCCTAACTCCAGTTACCTGTGTGCTGCAAGGGTGGGGCTTGGCTGGAAGGAGACTCAGCGTCTCCCCGACCACACTGCCACAGGACAAGGGGAGACCTGCACAGATAGGCAGAAAAGGGATGGGCATTTAACACTAGTGACTGTTCAAAGCTCCAGTCACCAGAGAGCATCCTACACCTGCTGCACAGTGGTACCTCTGTCAGTGAGAGGGGCTGAAAGCTCCAGCCCACCTTCCTCCAGCTCTGCAAACACTGCAGAAGTCCAAAGCTGGAGCACAGCTCCCACCCCCAGGGTGTGATGCTCACTAACAACCTCAGGTGAGGGTGTGTAGGGGTCTCTTTACCTTAGAGGCCCCACCCTGGTGAGAGGTGGAGCCAACCGGCTGCCCATAAATGGGAGGGTCACCTGTCTTTTGCCAGGTGAGCCTGGGCTCTGCTGGGAGCTGCTCTGTGCAGGCTTGTTGTGTTGAAAAGCTGTGATATCCTCAATGTCTGTGTTCTGGACTTACTATGGGGGAGTTGTAGCTGCTCTGTGATGTTTAAGATTTGGCTTTTTTTTTTTTTTGCTGCTCTCTCTGCTGTGTGGAAAAAACTCAATTAGTCTCCTGAAGAAACAGCGAAGTTTGGTCTAACCTGGAGTTTGGCTCTTACATAAGGTTAAACTAGGAGAAAGTTACTCTAACAGGTGACTGTAGTTTGGAGAAACTTTTAATACAAATAAAACCTACCTTGGTTTAGGGAAGAAAGAACTGTTTTCTTACAGGGACAGAGTTCCATCTCTGAACCCTCTAAGGTCCTGCTCTTCCTTACAGTGTGTGGAGACTAAACTGGAGAACTAAACTTGTGATCTCCTGCTGCTAGACTTTTAATAAATCCTTTCCCTTCTAGACTCTGTGTAATCTAACTCTTGATTTACTGCCTAGGCTGTAGTAGCTGGAGCTGGTCTGGCTTGTGGAGCAGAGAGGCCCTGCCTGATGTTTCTCCTGACTTGGGGATGGGGCTCTGAACCACTGACTGTAGAGACTTTCTGTGTCTGGAGAAGCAGAAGATGCCTCTGTCACTTGGCTTTTTCAAGCTGGGGTGGCTGGAAAGTGCTGAAGTGCTTCTTGGCATCCCAATTCCCTGCAGTGACTTCAGACTGAAGCGTGCGTGTGGAGGAGCCCGAGGTGCAGTGGGAGTGAGCTCTGCTGTGTTCACACATCCTGGCTGGGCCATGGGGGCCTGTGTGCTAATGGATGGCTTATCCTTTGATGCCATGGATTATAATTTATGTTGTGTTTGGCCACTTGTTGGACTGGGCCTTGATGAATTGTTGATAAACTCTGATGCAGGCTGCTGCCTCTAGTGAATTTCTGTGGTGCAGGCAGGGATGAGGCTGTGCTGGGAGACAGAGGGATCGGGATCATCCATGGGGAAGAGTGGGGTTGGTGCTTTTAGCAGGCCTGGCAGCTTTTTCATTTTCTTTGTAAAGAGAATTCCAGGTACACATTTTCTACTATGAAATAATGAATTCCTGCCTGATATGTTCCTTGTGTAACACCAACCACAAGCTCATCTCTAATCTGAGCTGTGCAGGAGCTCATCACAGCCTGAGAAAGCCCTTGTTGTGCATGCATGGGCAAACACGTCAGTGGCACAGGGCTGGGCTGTAATGGGGTACCTGCCTGAGCCCCACAAGGGCAGGTGTGCAGGCAGCCCCCACCTCCAGGACGGCCCCTGGCCTGGGCACAGCTCCTCAGGGCCCTCCCCATCCCAGCACAGAGCAGCACGGGCTGTTTTCTGCACAAACCTGTCTTGGTTCAGGGTTTGGTGCTTGCTGAAGAGCTCTGCACAGCTGTTTTTCCCACTAACCAGGGTCTGGCAGCATGAGCAGATGCTGCAGTGCAAGGGGGAGGCTGGGAGGGACAGGCTGGCACAGGGGCTCTGCTGCCCAGGGCCAGTGGAACCTCGGGTTTTCACACTTAGATGGCTCTATTGGTATTTATTGGTTTTGTTTATATTGATCTTAACTGCACTGGATTAATGCTGCAGCCCCCTTTCTCATGATTCCTGATCTTAACTGTGTGCAGGGCCCAGAGGTGGGGTGAGCAGGGCAGACTCCTCTGGTCAGTGTGAGGATCAGACCCAGCAGGAGAAGGACTCAGCTTGCTCCACCTGGTCCCCACCATGTCCTGTAGTTTCCTCTGAGTGACGGATCCATGCTGGAACGGGATGAAGTGAGGAGCAGCATGTGGGGCTGGTGATGGTGCTGGTCCTTGTTTGGTGACCTGGACACCAGTCTCTTGTCAGGACCCTCACACAGCAGCTGCAGAAGTGACTCCTGACCATGACATTTCCCACCCAGCCCCACGGACCAGGTGCTCCCCAGGGAGGGTCTCACAGGGGGAAGCTGCTCCACTCAGTGCTGGGGAGGAGTTGCCTCCCGCTGTGTGCCGAGGACATGATACTGAGCACTGGTAATACAATTTATTTCCACTAGTGAGTGAATTGCCCATAATTCATGACTAGTAGAGCCTCGAGTGATGATGAAGGTCAGCCCATCAGATCTGGAAATAAATTGTATCCTATTACAGCCTCCTATTAGGGGTCTATTTATAGCAGGGGTTTGCAAACTCCTGGAAGTTGGGAGGGGTTTTGGTGGGATTTTTATTTTCTGCTTGGCTATGGAGGGTATGAGGACAGGAAAAACTGGTATCAAAAACCTGTGCTAGTGACATGAACCAGTCCCTGTGGCAGAGCAGCCTGCTTGCTGCAGAGGGATGCTGAGGCTGGAGCTGAGCTGGGGTTTGGGTGCCGAGGGGCAGGAGTGGGGCATGGAAACCTGACTATTCTGAGGAGGCTGATTCACAAAACACTGTTATGCTTTTGTACTGGCAGCACGGCTTATTTCTGCCGAGAGCAGAGCAGTGCCTCTCCTGTATTTACCCCTGTATTTACCACGCCACCGTAATCCCCAGGTGATAGATAATGCGCGGGATGTGGTTTGCCATGGAAACAGAGCCCTGGTTCTCCACATTTTTAAAAAGATTAATATTTCTCAGCTTGGTTTCATTATTCTGATATTAAAAATCATCACTTACGTGCCATTTCACAGCCCTCTCAGGCTGTGATGTGCCCTTTTGGGCATCAGCTCTCCTGTAGGCAGGACACTGGAGCCCTGGGGACAGCAGAGTCAGAAAGCACCTGGTGGCACCTTGGCTGTGGGGTCTTCTCACTCCAGTACTGCTGGCTGTGCCCAGAGGGTTGCGACACGTTGGTGTGACTGCCAGTGCGCTGGGGCAGGAAAAATGGAGCTGCTGCTGAAGTCCCACAGAGGAGTGTGCCAGTTCCTGCCTCTGCTCTGCATCCCAGGTCGGGGCAGTGAGCCGCAGAGAGCGTCTTGAAGCCCCGTAAGTGCCAGAGACCCTCACCCCTAGCAAATGAGAGACGTTGGGGTTTAGTGTTGTCCTCTATCTTCTTGAAAAAACATCTGGATTTTCAAAGGATTTGGGACAGGGGAAAGCTGCTGTGGGTTGAATTGCCTTACCCTATTGAAGGACATGGTTCTGGGGAAAAGAACTGGAGCTCCTTGCTGGGAAGTGCAGTGACTTTCCTTTGAGCAAGGGACTGCACAGGAGCCCAGGTGTGCACTCAGGGACAGGTGTATCAGGTTAAGGGGGATCCCTCCTGTTGGAAAATGGCTGGAAGTTTAGTTCCTTAGATGCAAATAAATAAGAGAAACAGCTGTCTCTTAAACATCATAAATCTGTACAGTAAAAGGTTTGGGCAAAAACAGTTTATTGTTTTTGCTGTCAGAAACACAAAATTAAGGGCCATGTGACTCAGTAATTGCTGTGGACTTTTTTCTGACAATAAACATTAAACTTAAAACTGTATTAAAATCATTTGACAATTTTTATGCTTTAACAGCTGAGAGTGAATAATGTTTTTTGCATATAAAACACTTTCTCTTGTCAGCCTATAAAACTGTCAGAAATAAATTCATCAAAAAAGGTTATATAATTAAAAGTCACTTCTTTTCTTTCTCTAGTTTAGTTGGAATTATTTGTTTGTCACTTTTCCAGGACTAAATTACGGCATTGAGAGACAACTTTCTTTGTTCAGACTATTACGAAATGTATGATTCTTACAAAGAGAGCCCAAATTTCTCCCCCAGTGTATCAATTCAGTATCACTTCTCAGCAAATACTTTCAGATAGTTCTGTTTCTGAAAAGCTACTTTATTCTGCGGGTGAACAGGACCCATAATGGAAAGCTTCCAAATGTAGAAATGGTATTTTTATTATTGAGCTGCATATAATTTATGAGAAATTGCTGAATTAATTTTTTAGCCAAGTAAATCGTTAGCACTTCGAACTGCAAATTCTCTTGCACAGTGAGCACTGTACAGGTGTTTAAGAGCTAAAGTAGCAATATTGATTTTTGTCTCCTGGTGATCAGCAGAGGCTGTTGGGCTCCCATGGCTGAGCTGGGCTGTGATCCCAGGGGACACGGCGTGGCCTGGTGAGGACCCTGTGCCACGGTGGGGAGGGGTGTCCTTTGGCACAGCACTGCCCTTGGCACTCATCCCTCAGGAGGGGACACTGGGAACAAACACCTTTATCTGCCACTGGACTCTGATTTGGGAGACCTGATCTCCTCTGCGAGAGGTGCCAGGGGAGCCTCTCCCTGTGAGGAGTGTTTTGGCAGCCAGGCCCTGTTAACAAGCTGTCTTGGCTCCTCACAACAAGAAAACGTGAGCTTGTCAGAGCTGGGTGGGTTTGGGGTGACTGGGTTTCCAAGGCTGGAGGGGGATAATGGTTTATTGATCTGTTGTTAAGTTATTGGAGCCTTAATGGAGGTGATAAACCAATAGTGCCCATTGCTGTCACGTGGCTGCACCAGCTGGGATGGCAGTGAAGCCCCCCTGGCATGCAGGAGGAGCCTGGCAGTGACCACTTCTGACCCTTTGGCCCTGAGGTGGCAAAGGGGCTGCTGTGGGAGGGAGCAGAAAGTTAAAAGGGTGCTGAGCACTGCACAGGACTGGGGTTTGCTGGCTTGGTGCTGTTTTTCTGATCTGAGAAATCATGAAATCAAGTCTCATTGTGAGTGATGATTTAGTAAGTGGGAGGGGGATGTCATGCTAGGATGCACCATGACTGCTGCTTCCCCTGGTTTGGATAGGTCCCATTTGCCTGGGAGCTGGGAAGTGAGGCTAAGCTGCTGAAGTATTATCTCCTGGTATGGTAATTATTATCTGTGATTAATCCTGCTCATGCTGAAGAGCTGTGCAAGCCTTTTCCAGAGGGTTCATCTTCATGTTTGCTTCTGCTGTTCGTGCGTAATGCGAATTGACGTGAACTATTGTTGAAGGGATAGACAGAGGTGTCTGTGCCACAGAGGCTTCTAATGACAGGCTGGGATGGCTAGAAATGCCCTGGCAGGAGTCAGAGCCCTACGAGGCTGGGTCAGGGTGCATTCAGGCCGGGTGATTCAGGGGCTCTTGGGGTGCTGGTGCTGCAGATGAGCTATGGTCAGGGTTAGCCAAGTCCAGCTCTCCTTCCCCTTTATCCTCCTGCCCACCCAGCACTCACACTCTGAGAGGAGCATGTGTACCACGGGCATGGCCTGAGACACTGCCAGTCACAGCTCCAGAGCTCAGCCCAGGGCCAGGAGCTTCTCCCTACCACCCTCCATGGTCAGCCAGGAAATCCTTCTGTTGGCAAGACATGAGTATTTGTTTGTGAAAAGCTGGAAATACCTGGGAAATTTGCTGGACCCTCAATAGCTCCACAGTCATCATTTAAGCAAGTTCATGCTCCATTAAAAACAGTTATTTAATACAATAATCATTCAATTAAAACCCTCTTGAAGCAGCTGCCAGAGCCTATTTGTATCAATACAATATTTTAATTGTAAATAGCGAAGTATGGACCTGCCAACTGTGATTGTCAAGGAAATGTAACCTAAGTGAGTGCTCAGTCTCTGGGAATCTCTGGTAACAGAGCAAGTCTTGGGCAAGAACTGGGGGCAGCTGCCCTGGCCAAGGAGCATCCTTCCAGCCCTGTTCCTGCACCAGGAGCAGCCCTTGGGCAGGGCAGCCTGGTCCCTGTCCCCATCCTGCTCTGTGTTCAGCCCTCTGTGCTTCCTCCGAGGTGGTGGCTGCTGCTTCCAGGCATGGCAGTGCCAGGATTCAAAATAACTGTGCTTTGATGACACTCAGGAGGAGGGAGGAAAGCAGACTGTGTACCAGTCTCTGCTGTTGGCTCTCTGCATGACGGACTCTGCACCGCTCCCGGGCGACACGGAGCACGGACACGGCTGCCTGGGGAGCTCCGTGCAGCGGGGCAGAAAAGCTGGAAACCCTGCCTGGGA
>NW_008660812.1:16995-21983 GCF_000695815.1 Acanthisitta chloris
ATAGGTGCCATCACATAAATATTCCAGTCACTATTGCTTACTGTCAGACCCAATTTAGAAAAGTACCTGTCTGTTACAAATATTTTATAGTACTTGAATATGCAATTTATGTAACATGCCCAGCAAAAGAAATCCATTATACGTTTTTGTCTGATTGAAATTCTGGCATCGTAACAGTAGGAAAAAATTAAATTATTCTAGAAAGTTGCAGTCCATTATGAAGACCTAACTGCTCTTCTCTGAAAAGCTACCGCTCCCTCAGCGGTGCCAGCACTGTGATATGAGCACTGCATGTCCTGGTTCTGTTCCCACATTGCCCAAGGAAAACTGGGCTTCCCTGAGCAAATGGGCATTTCCCTCCTCCCACGGCTCCTCCCTGCAGCCCCCAGCCCCGGGGCTGCCTGGGGTCTGGCTCTGCCCTGGCAGGAAAACAAGGCTTGCAGCAGTCGGGGCCAAGCCTGACCAACACAGATCAGTGGGGCTGGTGGGTTTCTCTCTGCCCTTCCCAAGGGATCCCGGCTCTCCAATAGCCACTGGCTGTGGGAAGATTCCCGTTCCCATCTGAGGTTCAGAATGGTCTTGCTCAGTTTCTTTCTGCACTTTCAGAGGCACTGGGACTTGTACAGGGAGGAGAGCAGTCCCAGGAGGTTGGTAGCCCATGTGTTGGGATGTGCAGGGCATCAGCGAGCCCCACGGCAGGGCAGGGCTGCTTTTCACCCCCAGGCTGAGCATCCTGCTGCCACAGCTTTGCAGGGCAAGAGGAAGGAGCCTGTTCCTCTCACCTTTTCCCTATTCCAAGCAGCTGGAATCGGGGACAGTTCATGGTTCTGCTGCTCTGGCACTGGCTGCCATTGAATTCCCATTACTTGTGTCTCTGGCGTTAGGTTCATTTACATTTTGCAAAGTTGTCTCTCTTTTACCTTGCACTGATTAGGTCTGTCTGAAGCAAATTACTGAGTTCATTGATCTGAACAGTTTTATTTCAATTGGGGTGAAGTGTACCCAGTGTGTGGCCTTGGCATTAGCCCCATCTCCAGCCTCTGAGTGCAGCCCTGCTGGGAGCTGCAGCCCTGCGGCTGTGGGCTGAGCATCTCCTCAGCCCTGCAGGAAGGGATTTGAAATTGATGTCCACTCCTGCAGTGAAACATGTCTTCAAGTGTGTTTTGGGAGGAAAAACCAGGTCAGAGTAGAACAGAGAGTATTTATTTCCTCTGGGACTCTGTGTGTTACTTGTGGTATATTTTATGGATACAGTCGGCCCCATATGTCTTGGGGAAGGCGTTTGGCTCAGCAATGTGTTAACAGTTAGTGTGCTAAGGAGCCCTTGTTTGGGTACTTTAGTTTTGACATTTAAATGCATTTTTCAAATACAGTGAGATGAATGTGATGTCACCGGGGAGTCACGAAGGACTCTCAAGCATAAAAGCAGACGGCTGGGTTTTAATCTTTAACAGCACACCGGCCTCCCGGCCCCGAAGGTCCCTCAGCAGAAGCTGTGTTGGGCTTTAGGTACCCACAATATCAGGTTCTTTATCCACTTATGACACTCTATATGAAAGAAAAATGTGGGTAATGCAAAAGTGATATTTAATGCCACTCAGACCTGATTTTGTTTGACCATGGGAAATCTAGAGGCTAAAGATCTTTGTGGGCTTTGGCAGCAGGCAATGGGTCAGACACAAACGGATCTGGGCTCAAGTGCTTATTTTTATTGATGTATGACTCCTGCAGAATGAAAGGGGTTTGTGGTTTGAATCTGCAAAGCATTCACGGGTAGAACATGAGTACCCGAGGAGGAAAGTTGTGAGCAAACTGTGCTGTGGATAAGAGTGCAGGGAGGGAGATGCCACGTTTGGAATAACAGAATGGTTTTAAGGGAGCTGGAGCATCCTTCCCTTTCCACAGGGATGAAGTGACTCCTGAATCCAGGACAATCCGTTGCACTATCCCTCTGGAATAGGCCCCTTAGTTAAGGCAGACAATTTGTAACCTTTCAGAGCTTTGGTGCATCCCTGGTGTGTGAGGACTGGGGTGAGCACTGCCCTGTGCATCAGGGCTGGAGAACAACCCCCTGATTTCTCTCATCGGTGGGACAGACCCCCTGAGCCACTGTGCTCCAGGGTGCTGGTTGCTTTACTGTGAGGTGTCCAAGAAATTTCTGTGAACCAAGAGGAGCTCATAGGCCAAGGAAGCCAGAAATTACAATAGTTTGATTTCAATGAGTTTACATTGACACTTTTTCCATTTTGGAAACATCTGTAGCCTGTGGTTTTCAGAGGGTTTTATCTTTGGGGAAAGATTGCAGATAAACATGAACAGGCTTTTAATTACAAGGTACTGATTGTTGGTTTGCACAGCAATATTTATTCAGTAAATTGCTAATTAATGCAAAGAAAGCACCATGTGACATCAAATATTTGCTTCCATTTACACTACAAAATTTTATTTTTCACAGTGATGACAGGAAATGAGATTTGTGAGGACAGGCAGGACAAGGATGGAATCACAGAATTGTTTAGGCTGGAAAAGCCCTCAGATCATCAAGTCCAACCATTGCGCCAGTGCTACATCTACAGGTCTTCCAAACCCCTCTGGGGGTGGTGATTCCACCACTGCCCTGGGCAGCCTGTGGTAAATATTCAGGAGTAAGAAAGTGCTGTTAGCAGAACCCTTTCCAACAGCTGGGGAGGATCCATGAGGACAGATACAAAGTGGTCCTGAAGTGTGTGAGAAGTTCGGTGCTAACAGCCCCAGCCAGAAGTCACACAGGTCTGTCTGGCCTTGCTGAGGTGACCTGCAGCTGCCCTGGTGATACAGAATAATTTATGAACAAGCTGAAAACATTGGATTTATGCCATGATCATAGGAGAGAAATGCTAGTACATAAAACTGGTAGTACCTTTTGCAGTATATACCTAAATCTTTAATTTTTATAGCAGCTAAGAGAAAAATAAGCTTGCATACAGTACACGCAGCATAAACTGACTGTAAATCTGGCCCTGTGCAGAGTCCCAGAGTGGAGCTGTGGGCAGAGGTACTGGAGCTGATGGCTCTTGCCTTGAGCCAGAGCCATTGAGTTTCTCCTGGTTTTTCTTAACCAATCTGGAAAACTGTAAAAAAGGAAAAATGGGAAACAGACCCTTGGTTTGGAATCAGCCTGGAATGTCACATTTGGCTGAGCAGGAGCCTTTGGGTCTCTGAGGATCTGCAGAGTGTTTGTCTCTCCTGTTTGCAGGATAAACTGCAAATGAAAATGTCCATTTTCAAACTAAGTCAAATTTAACTGTCAAAAGGAAATGAAACTTTTTCAGTGCTTTAGCTACTTTTTAAGGCAGAAATTATTCACTGGGTTCAGATCTTCCTGACCAGTGTCAATCCCTCTGACTCATCAGTAAATTCCTTATTTGTTGGAGGATTTAGCTAAGTTAATTCTCTGAAAATAACATAAATTTCCAGGCCATCTGGCTGGCTACTCATCCTCACTGCAGGCTGAGCCTGGCACAGGAAAAGATCCAACTGCTTTCAAGAGTCTTCAGAACTGGGGATTGGGCTGTAGTGACTTGTGCAGATTGTGTTAGACCTGAAACACTTCAACAAAAGTCAAAATAACTTCCAGATCCCAAAAGAGCTTCTGAGTGAGTGTGAAGAATTGGATGAGGAAAGATGGAAATGAATTCAAAATATGGTAAATGTATCAAAGGGATTTGGGTTATTTTCCTCCTTCTTCAGCTCTTCCTGATCCTTGGCTATTGCAAGAAGCAGCTGCCAGGCTCCATCCCCTGGGCAGACAGGCTCCCAGTGCTGCTGCCCGTGCTGCTCCCCATCCCTGCCCTGCTGGGTGTAAACTGAACCGTGCTGAGCCTTTGGCTGCAGGGAAGCACTTCCCAAGGAATTTCAAGAAACACTTGGAATGCCTCTGTCTATTAAAGAGTGACATTTAGTGTTGTACTTTGAAATATGTTTGAAGTACCACACAGCATAAAGGCCCTAAGGGGACCCATGAGCCAAATGAGATTTCCATGTCAGCACCAGTCACGACCTTTCCTTTACTGCATCTGCTTAAATACAGAAAACATGGTTTTGTTATAAAGTCGAGTCAAAACAGGGATTCAGAGTAAAATATAATATATACTTAGGGCTGCCCTCAGGGACCTTTTTAATGGTTTCATATAAAACAATATTCTGTTTACTGTAAGATATCTCTCTGCTGAGTGCACCCTGCCCTCGCCTCCATGCTCCCAGGCTCCCAGCGTGGTCTCTCCTGCAGCAGCTGCCCCGTGCAGCTCTCCAGCAGCTCCTCTGCCCGTGGTCAGTGCATGGGAAGCCACTTGGCCACTTCTTATGCTGCAGACCTGGTTCTGTGCCTGGTTTTATCTTTAAATTTCAGTCATCCCCAGGGGTCAGCAGGATGTGCTGTGGTGTTGTGCAGCAGGAGGGACAGCTCAGCTCCCAGAGGATGCAGGAGGGTCTCCATGTACTGGGATGGGCACTGTGTCTGGCTGCTGGCAGGATGGGGTGAGATTCCACCCTGGAATCACGGACAACATCTGCAGAGCCAACGTGGGAAGCTGCCTGTTGCCCACACTGCTGCTGGGGCCTCTGTGGGTGGTTTAGGAGCACCCGCGGGTCTGCTCCCTGCCTGGGGGTACTTGCCATCCCTCTGTACCTGCAGCAATTTCTGCTGCTCGGGTTAATACTCCAGAGAAGCGTTCTGGGGGAAAAACAGCCTTTCTGGGGCTGGAGTTTGTCAGCCGAGGGCAGGGCAGTGGTAATGCCCTGCCCCTCGCCAACTAAAGCAAACAAAGTGCTAATTGTGGAATGTTTGAGCTTGGTATCTATAAAATTACTTAGTAAGCACTTCGCCTGAGAGACTGGCACAAAGTCTGTTCCACGCCATTGAATTCCTGTCAAAAGCAATCCTCCGCCCATTAATTACCGTGTGACAGGTGCCGAACGCGGAGCGCTGCCCACTGCGCTGCTCCCTGCCC